>NC_064633.1:572573618-572875952 GCF_023864275.1 Schistocerca cancellata | reverse complement strand
ACCAAACAAGGATCTGCTTGAAAAAAGATGCAGTGGCTGCATCAGGATTCATCTACTGATATTAATGGCTGGAGTGCCTGATGACATGCTGATCACATGTCCCACAATCATAGAACACTCCTCGTATTGTCTTGCAGACAGCAGTCGGCAAGTTGAAACAGGCCTCAGAACTTATCCTCTAATGGCATTTGCAGTTAATGAATTCTGCTCTTGGAATTTTAGTTCTCTGAATCTTGTCTCTAGTCTTTGACATGGTGTCAATCACTGGAACAACTGACTAGCAACAACTGAATCATCTTGTACCCATTATGGGACCCTAGAGAAACTACAAACCTCAACAAATGACTAAAGCTGTGTGAGTTTGAGAGAACTTTGTCAGTGCTGAGTAGGTCACTAGTAGTAAACAGACCACTTGTTCAAAAAACTTTTTTATTACTTTGACACATCTCAATGAAAATATTCTAGTTCACTGGCATTTGTCAACTGCAGAAGTGTACAACCCAATATCAAAAAAGAATATTTCTAGTCTGTGTATAGAAAATAAGTAAAATAAAAAGACAAGACCCATTTACCAGTGGAAAACGTAAGGAAAATGGTGTACAATATTTATGGAAAGCTGGTGCAGATCCAAATAGTGTATTAACTACCCATGTAAATATATAATAATAATTATATTACGACATTTCTGTATTTTATTTTTGTTGTTATTAAAAATCTACACATTTGTGGAACTTTTAATCTTGGGATGATGGTAAAATATTTAAAGAGAGGGGATGAGACAATGAGAAACTGAAACCTGGATCAATACCTGATGAGAAGACATCCTGAACATGACAACTTCCTGTGAAAATGTCACTGGGCAACAAATTCATAACTGTTTTGAAGGAACAGAACATCATTTGAGAGGAAACACATTTTGGGAACAGCAAATATTCCAGAGTTTTCAATTCAGATGTGATTACAAGAAATCTGAAATAATGAAAAAGAAAATCTGGTTCTACTGGAAATAGCAATTGTTGCTGGTAAGCTTACTTTTCCTATTACTTTTTGTATAAGGGAATTCCTGATGAAACAGCTAATGGGATACTAACAACATGAGGATTGGACGATCTGAAATGGCTGGATATCTTGTGCCATATCCTATGAATACATGCCATGTGTGCTCCTGCCTTGGATAAATGAACAATAAATCCAATGGTCTATAATTTTTCATTGTGTATCATGTATCTCACATGATTGCACTTTTCTGAGCTATATTCAGAAAATGGTATAGTGCTTGTTGCATTACTCCCTAACTCAACACATTTTTTTAAGATCCTAATTACCACAGAATGATTTAAAATCCTTTAAATCTGTGTTCACTGTCAATGAATGGTGCTCCTGACCTAGCTTATGAAACTTTTTTTTAAGTGGTACAAAAAAATCCAAGGTAAAATTTTTTCAGGGTACTCAGTAAAACTTTAAGGTATCCCAAAATATCATAAAATACATTTTTAAGCAATTGGTTAAGAACCTTGTGGGAAATACATATGTGTCCTCACTAAGCTGTCAATAGACTGGGGAGTAAACCTCATAGAATGACTTTATCAGCCACTCCTTCAATAAATTATCAATCTATTTGAAACTGGTGAAATAAATTGCAGTCAACACTAATTGTTCACATTGAACTGGCTTTAATTATATAAAACTGCATACAAAAAGAGCAGTGTTTTGTGTAAAGTTCCAATAGTGTTTTTTTTTTATATACCGTACGTTCATAATTAAAGCGCAACTAATCACAGAGGTCCAGTGTCGGCTGTTAATATTATGTGGCAGCAAAACTTAGTAGATATGCTAATGTGTTAATTAGTAATCAGTTTATGCTGGAAAACATGTTAGTTCCAATTGTGGCCACCACGTGCAAATCTGGTGCTGTACACTGTATGACAGTATGACATCCAAGCTGTAATTTGACACGCCATAATGCGAGTGACAGTACAGCTATCGAGAAGAGAGACCATTGGCTGTTAGTGAAACTGTTTTATGTGAACGGCAGCAACTGCGGTTCTGGACTGAGAGAGTATCACCAAATGAAGGGTCTGAGGAGAGGCCCAATGTCATTAAATGGTTTAAAGTAGATTATGATAAATTCCCCCCCCCCCCCCCCCCCCGCCCCCCATGAACCATGGACCTTTCCGTTTGTGGGGAGGCTTGCGTGCCTCAGCGATACAGATGGCCGTACCGTAGATGCAACCACAACGGAGGGGTATCTGTTGAGAGGCCAGACAAACGTGTGGTTCCTGAAGAGGGGCAGCAGCCTTTTCAGTAGTTGCAGGGGCAACAGTCTGGATGATTGACTGATCTGGCCTTGTAACCCTAACCAAAACGGCCTTGCTGTGCTGGTACTGCGAACAGCTGAAAGCAAGGGGAAACTACAGCCGTACTTTTTCCCGAGGGCATGCAGCTTTACTGTATGGTTAAAAGATGATGGCATCCTCTTGGGTAAAATATTCCGGAGGTAAAATAGTCCCCCATTCGGATCTCCAGGCGGGGACTACTCAAGAGGATGTCGTTATCAGGAGAAAGAAAACTGGCGTTCTGCGGATCGGAGCGTGGAATGTCAGATCCCTTAATCGGGCAGGTAGGTTAGAAAACTTAAATAGGGAAATGGATAGGTTAAAGTTAGATAGAGTGGGAATTAGTAAAGTTCAGTGGCAGGAGGAACAAGACTTTTGGTCAGGTGAATACGGGGTTATAAATACAAAATCAAATAGGGGTAATGCAGGAGTAGGTTTAATAATGAATAAAAAATAGGAGTGCGGGTAAGCTACAACAAACAGCATAGTGAATGCATTATTGTGGCCAAGATAGACACGAAGCCCACACCTACTACAATAGTACAAGTTTATATGCCAACTAGCTCTGCAGATGATGAAGAAATTGATGAAATGTATGATGAAATAAAAGAAATTATTCAGATAGTGAAGGGAGACGAAAATTTAATAGTCGTGGGTGACTGGAATTCGTCAGTAGGAAAAGGGAGAGAAGGAAACGTAGTAGGTGAATATGGATTGGGGCTAAGAAATGAAAGAGGAAGCCGCCTGGTAGAATTTAGCACAGAGCACAACTTAATCATAGCTAACACTTGGTTTAAGAATCATGATAGAAGGTTGTATACATGGAAGAACCCTGGAGATACTAAAAGGTATCAGATAGATTATATAATGGTAAGACAGAGATTTAGGAACCAGATTTTAAATTGTAAGACATTTCCAGGGGCAGATGTGGACTCTGACCACAATCTATTGGTTATGACCTGTAGATTAAAACTGAAGAAACTGCAAAAAGGTGGGAATTTAAGGAGATGGGATCTGGACAAACTGATTACACCAGAGGTTGTACAGAGTTTCAGGGAGAGCATAAGGAAACAACTGTCACAAATGGGGGAAAGAAATACAGTAGAAGAAGAGTAGGTAGCTCTGAGGGATGAAGTAGTGAAGGTAGCAGAGGATCAAGTAGGTAAAAAGACGAGGGCTAGTAGAAATCCTTGGGTAACAGAAGGGATACTGAATTTAATTGATGAAAGGAGAAAATATAAAAATGCAGTAAATGAAGCAGGCAAAAAGGAATACAAACGTCTCAAAAATGAGATCGACAGGAAGTGCAAAATGGCTAAGCAGGGATGGCTAGAGGACAAAGGTAGAGGCTTATCTCACTAGGGGTAAGATAGATACTGCCTACAGGAAAATTAAAGAGATCTTTGAAGAAAAGAGAATTACTTGCATGAATATCAAGAGCTCAGATGGAAACCCAGCTCTAAGCAAAGAAGGGAAAGCAGAAAGGTGGAAGGAGTATATAGAGGGTCTATACAAGGGCGACATACTTGGGGACAATGTTATGGAAATGGAAGAGAATGTAGATGAAGACGAAATGGGAGATACAACACTGCGTGAAGAGTTTGACAGAGCACTGAAAGACCTGAGTCGAAACAAGGCCCCAGGAGCAGACAACATTCCATCAGAACTACTGACGGTCTTGCGAGAGCCAGTCCTGGCAAAACTCTACCAACTGGTGAGCAAGATGTATGAGACAGGCGAAATACCCTCAGACTTCAAGAAGAATATAATAATTCTTATCCCAAAAAAAAAAGCAGGTGTTGAGAGATGTGAAAACTACCGAACAATCAGTTTAATAAGCCACAGCTGCAAAATACTAACGCGAATTCTTTACAGACGAATGGAAAAACTAGTAGAAGCCAACCTTGGGGAAGATCAGTTTGGATTCCGTAGAAATATTGGAACACGTGAGACAATACTGACTTTACGGCTTATCTTAGAAGAAAGATTAAGGATAGGCAAACCTACGTTCCTAGCATTTGTAGACTTAGAGAAAGCTTTTGACAATGTTGACTGGAATACTCTCTTTCAAATTCTAAAGGTGCAGGGGTAAAATACAGGGAGCGAAAGGCTATATACAATTTGTACAGACACCAGATGGCAGTTATAAGAGTCGAGGGGCATGAAAAGGAAGTAGTGGTTGGGAAGGGAGTGAGACAGGGTTGTAGCCTCTCCCCAATGTTATTCAATCTGTATATTGAGCAAGAAGTAAAAGAAACAAAAGAAAAGTTCGGAGTAGGTATTAAAATCCATGGAGAAGAAATAAAAACTTTGAGGTTCGCCGATGACATTTTAATTCTGTCAGAGACAGCAAAGGACTTGGAAGAGCAGTTGAATGGAATGGACAGTGTCTTGAAAGGAAGATATAAGATGAACATCAACAAAAGCAAAACGAGGATAATGGAATGTAGACGAATTAAGTTGAGTGATGCTGAGGGAATTAGATTAGGAAATGAGACACTTAAAGTAGTAAAGGAGTTTTGCTATTTGGGGAGCAAAATAACTGATGATGGTCGAAGTAGAGAGGATATAAAATGTAGACAGGCTATGGCAAGGAAAGCGTTTCTGAAAAAGAAAAATTTGTTAACATCAAGTATAGATTTAAGTGTCAGGAAATCGTTTCTGAAAGTATTTGTATGGAGTGTAGCCCTCTATGGAAGTGAAACATGGACGATAAATAGTTTGGACAAGAAGAGAATAGAAGCTTTCGAAATATGGTGCTACAGAAGAATGCTGAAGATTAGATGGGTAGATCACATAACTAACGAGGAGGTATTGAATAGAATTGGGGAGAAGAGGAGTTTGTGGCACAACTTGACAAGAAGAAGGGACCGGTTGGTAGGACATGTTCTGAGGCATCAAGGGACCACAAATATAGCATTGGAGGGCAGCGTGGAAGGTAAAAATCATAGAGGGAGACCGAGAGATGAATACACTAAGCAGATGCAGAAGGATGTAGGTTGCAGTAAGTACTGGGAGATGAAGAAGCTTGCACAGGATAGAGTAGCATGGAGAGCTGCATCAAACCAGTCTCAGGACTGAAGACCGCAACAACAACAACATGATAAAATTCGAAAACATTTGTAAGCTTGATGTGGCAGGTGGAAGAGGAAAGCATTCTATGCCAGTGGAAGTTATTGATGAGGTTGCTGTTGCTGTAATTGACCATGTGGCATATTCCCCAGGTAGTTCCAGTGCTAGTGCTAATGCCACTGCTTGTGAAGTGTCACAATAATTTTCTATCTCACGGTCAACAACATGGAAAGTTTTACGGTCTATTGTACATTGGTACCTGTACAAGATCCAGACGGTGCGTTAATGAAACCTAGGGCTTGTCAAGTGAACCATGATGTCAGCAAGTTGTCACAACCTCCTTGTACAGCTGCAGAAGAGCACAGCTGTATGGAAACCAATGTTTTCATGCAAGATGGGGCAGACCCTCATGTCACTCACCCAGTGAAAAATCTGCTTAATGCAGCTGTCCACATACGTGTTGTCTCCAGAGGCTTTCCAGATGCCTGGCCTTCATTGTCACCTGTTCTGAATACATGCAACTTCTTGCTCTGGGGCTCCACAAACAAAACGCAGGCTAAAAGTAACAAATTCCGCTTAAGTATTGGAAGAAATCTCTCTACGGTACTCATCATCTTCATTAAAGTTTTAGCCACTAATTAAACAATATCAGTTTCTGGTTTTTAGGTTTGCAATCTTCCATTTTTTTATGTTCTTGTTCGCTCAATCTCAAGTAATCAGTCCTTACTAAAAATAGTCTATAATGATACACATTAAAATATGCAGCTGGTTTCATCCTAAAATCTTTGGCCTGTACTTCACTACATTGATCCCGTTTGTTGCGATTCCGTAAGACTAATAAATTTGTTGGTAAACAGTCCCTTCATTCAATTACCACTGCAGTTCTTAATGAGTAACAGGTACAGTCATAAGATGACTTGAGTTATGGCCGAAAGCAGTCTCTGAAAATTGCTATTTTGTTGTAAAACAACTACTATATTAGTCCTAATCTGCCTTGTTTTGTACTGTAATAATACTTTTACGAGCCCCAAAACAAATATTACATAACAGATTTATGTTCATATTAGGAACAACTTTTTCCACACAACTCGCAGATTATCTTGGAGCAATATTAAATCTTGGAACAAAAGTTTCTCAAACTCCAATCATCATACAGTTTACTGCTTTTTGAAAAACGCAGTTTAGGACATAGACTGTTTCTTCTATTAATTCTGTGCAGTTACGAAACGTTTATTTAGTATCGAGATTAGTTCTCATATGCATGTTTTTGTGATCACATCTCATCTCATGTGCCCTCTACGAATTCCGACAATGGTAATAACAATGAAAATACATAATGTCAGCGAGTGAGCTACCTCTACTCACGAACGGAACTGCTGAACAGAAATTTGATCAAAATCTGTGAGACAGATAAATAGTAGCCAATCTTTAATAATGGTAGAATATTAGGAATTTCTAATTTATGCTGTACATTACATTACTTAAGTTAATGTTTATCTTGAAAGAACTGCGTACACTGTATAATCACACTCTATCCTGATTTCTTCGCATTTATCTAATATTGCATACTGTTTGGCATTATCTTAAGAAAATGTGCCGCATTAACTTAGCAGACGCCCACAGTAAACGACATCAATGACAGATTCGAGGCGTTTGATTCCGACGAATACTGTCAGAAGTGTTTCAAGCAAAATCTGACGTTACTGAATGGAAAATGTATTAATAAAAAAAGGAAATATGTAAAACACCTATTATTGACTAGAAACAATGCACCCCTTACGTACCTTAGGTGTCTTGATCAACTCCATCGTCCGGCAGCAGTCAATCCCCTTCTTTTCAAAACATTACACACACTGCGAATTAAATAGAATCATTGATATTTTGACATATCGCTCTAATCCTACGCCATCTTAATGTAAACACCTCCGATTAAATTCTCTCGAACAGTATGAAAGCATCTTTGTTACAGTGGTTACTGCTATGTTACTTCGAAAATTTGTATTGTTATCTCTGTCAGATGTATAATTATTTCAATGTCAAGGATTGATACCTAAGCATCTCGATAGTCTGTAGTCTATACTGTTGTATGTGCGTCTCTGATTCAGAGATATTGAAAGATAAAACTAAACTACGATTCGGAAAGCACTGACAGTAACTTCAACAGGCTGTTGTTCATGTGATAAATTGATACCACACAGTTCACCAAAAATGAGTGCGTGTTGTGTTTTGTAGTAGGCAACATAAAGAAAGAGGTCAGATGAAGGAAAAGTTACCATAAGTCAGCTGTTTACGTATTTTGAGGTCTTACGCTCATTGAAAGAATTTTTACTCCGCAGATGTCTTTAACAATACAGCAAATTATTCTGGATGCCAAACGTCTAGCTAACCGATTGAAGGAACATGATACAACAGCGGACGCTCTGCTGTCACAGGCACAGAACGTGTATCAGAAAATTGACACAATGAAGCAGGTAAGTAGATCTACAAACACCAGTTAACAGCTATTACTTCGAATACGGAACACTGAGCATGATGGGGCGAGGGAGGAATAACAGTTAATATTGCTATGTAGGCGACTAACACTCATTCTTAATATTTACAGCTGGGATGATTGTGACAGCATAGTATTATCTTCCAGTTAATATTATGGATAGTGTAGAAAGGTTACAAAAATAAAATAATGAAAGTAACTAGCAGAAGAGCTACTACTTTCAGAGCAGTGTCAAATTACACCATTTAGCTGCCGTTCATCTGCTTAGTACACTCGGCAATAATCTGATTACAGTAACCGTCGCCTTCTTCTTCTTCTTGTTCTTTTTCAGGAATCATATCATTCACAAGACAACACAGATTTATACAGTTAGCTGAACTTCGCTCAGTCAGTGCTTTCGTCTTGCAATTTACACTTAGGTACATTGCTGCATAGTTCATTCCATTAAAGCAGCCTTGGTCAGCTGAAGTGTGCTAGTAACCCCATTGAAACCTCGGTTGTGACGACACTTTTCTGTTACATAACCTGAGATCTTAGTTAGGTTGTGAGGTGACTATCTGGTCGTGATTTGGTGGAACTATCAAATGTGAACGTGAGGTAAATGCTGTGCTAACAGATTGATCTGTAGTGTAGACCTGTGTTTTTGTTTGTGCTATATTCAACATAGGCCTACTTATTCTTACAAATACCAAACCTGCCACGTGAATTCAGGAAAACTGTTATATATAAATTTCAGGGTACTTTGAAGCATGTTGTGTACATAAGAGCTTTTCGTTATGTTTATATAAGGTATGTCAACTATGAAAAATACAAGGTGACAAAGTACTGATTTCACACTTTACCTTGAGCCCTCTGGTGGTGGAAGTTCACTGATTTCGTGCCACTCTGGAATGTTTAGACTTACAGCCAATCTTAGCTATGTGACAGTATTGCTCACTGTAGTAATAAGTAACAATTGTATGTATCATGTTAACCATGTTGTGGTGTTATTCCTAGCAGCTGATAATATTACAGACTAAAGAAACTTTACATGGTCCTTCTAGTGACTCACCATAAACTTTAGTATCACTTCTGCAACATTTTTATCCAGTACATGTTTGTTTCTTTTATAAACTGTAATGTGGCTGCACTGGGAGGAGGGGCCAGGGCTTCCCTCAGTAGCCAATGTGCTAAGAACCAATCATAAGCTTGTGCTCCCAGCATTGCCTGGTCGGGGGCCAAGTAAAAGTGTGTGACCAGAACTACACGATAGTTATTATTTTCTTGGTCTACCAAGGATATGCAATTTAAGTAGCTTTCTCCCTTCGTTACAACACTGAGCATTGCATTTCCAGGCACTTTTGCCACATTACTAGCTCTTTGAACCATCTCGCTTCTCACAGTGATCTTAACCAATGTCCATATATCGTATCATCTGCTTTAGTTCTCAGATTGTCCATTGTCTCTACTATCAGCCGTTGTGGGCAGATCCAGTAACTGAATCTGTCCAATTTCTTTGTATTCACCTTCCAAGCTGTTCACGTTTTCTACCCATGCAATAAAAATGAGTGAATGAAGATGTAGATTTCTGTTTGTTCTGTATGTTGGGATACTTGATCTTGGTGTTTTTCAGGAGCTGAAAAAAAACCTTCTAACCTTTTCTTAAAACCGAGATCTAAATCACTGAGTGCTGAAACCACATGTGTGTATTTATTTTATTTGTTTGCTCTTCTTTGACTGTTCTGCACATATTTAACCATATATACTTGTTTTGTAAATAAAACTGCCTTCTCTTGCTGCAGCTTAATTTATTTTTCCCAGACATGGTTTGCCTTTTTCTTGCTCTAAGGGATCTTCTATATGGGCACATTTTGCTGTGATCTGTTTTTCCCCTCAGCTGGTCTGGAGTTTGCACTACCACTTTATTTCGGAAACATAAGCACAATTTTGTATTCCAAACTTTTTTCACGCTGTTCTTCATGTTTGTCGTTTTTGTGGTGTACTATTATTTTTTGTCATTAAATCTAGCCATTTGTTCGATCACTTTGCTTTTAATGATGTAAATATTGAGTTGCAATGTTTACGTTTTTAAAAGCACAGTTTTTGAACAAATAGCTATATCTAGCGACAAAAGAATAATAGTACACCACAAAGAAGGAGAAACATGGTAAACAGCGTGAAAAAGTTCGGAATACAAAATTGTGCTTATGTCTTGGAAATAAAGTGGTAGTGTGACCTCCAGACCAGACGAGAGGAAACACAGATCATAGTAAACTATCCCACTGAAGAAGCCTTGGAGCAAGAAAAAGGTGAAATGCATCTGGGAAAAACAAATTAAGTTGCAGCAAGAAAAGGCGTTTTTTATTTACAAAACAAGTATTTCTGTACTTGCTGCGGAGGATGGCCACGCAAGTAAATTTGTTAGCTAACCATATAACTATAACCTTGGCAGGATGCTCAGTTGCCAAAATATTGTACCAGTTGAACGCTGAATGCAACTGTACATATGTGAGTTACACTGAAGAGCCAAAGAAACTGATACACCAGCCTAATATCAAATAGAACCCCCTCCCCCCCCCCCCCCAAGCACACAGAAGTGCTGCAACACAATGTCTCATGGACTCGGACTAATGTCTGAAGTGGTGCTGGAGGGAATTGACACCATGAATCCTGCAGGGCTGTCCGTTAATGGATCATTCCATGTCAGTTCAACCAGGGGCTCCAGCTCATTGTCTCAGATTTGACTGAAATTCAGTACACTAATTCTGCCATATGTGGAACACTCGTGTGCAAAGTATTAGTTTCCCCTGCCAATTAGTTCCAGAATTATGACTTGTGAAAGAAGGTGGCGTTACCCAGAAATTGCAACCCGCATCTGGCACTCTATCTTCAGACTCAACTTCAGGTCTTAATAACTTTGGAACTATTCGACACAGTCCAGTGAAATTTTTACAACCCAGTAACACCCATTTAGAGAACACACTCCATGAATTAAAACACAAACATCATATTTCTGAGGGAAAATAAAACAATTCCAAAACGTGATTAAAAAATATAATATGTTAAAAGGTACATATTGTAGGTGTCCTCTGTGCCAAATGTAATTCACTCAAAAAGGGTATAAATTTTTTTATGGTAAGCTTAACGTGGCCTAAACACACACAGAACTCATCATGCCCATATCAGTCGCAAAAACTGAGTTACATGCACACGAAAATACAAAAAATTGAAAAATTACATGAAAAAACGTGTATCTTCGAAGTGTGGTAGCACAAAAGGCACAAGTGATATCCAAGCCAAATTTCACACACTGCATAAGTAGACCATAATGATATATATCTCAAAATTTCAGCATGTTATTGCAAGTCATTTGTGTACAATGGAAGTTGACAGATGTATTTTGTGATGTGGCCATTGTTCCTCAACACAATTTTGTAAAAACATATCGTAAACTGTTCTGCCTCTTCTTATCCTCTCCAACAACTGTTTAATCATGAAGCAACAACATATAGACAGATTAACACAACCTATCATTAATGTTTACTGCACTTTAACTGCCAAAAACCAGTTGATTGTGCTTCGAACAGAAGTTCCCCCACACTTTAGCTGCTGTACTCTGTACATTGAGTGGGAAATTTTTTTGTCTTCCTGACACTGTGGTAGGAACTGGAACTGTCATAAGAATATGTTCAAAAGGAATCAAACAACTGTCTGCCAAACGTGGCCAATGAAATGATCTTGCTGGTCCTGCTGGTGCCATGAAGTTCACAAATACATCACCTTCTGCTTCACAGCACTCTGCAACACATTATAAGTACAATTTGTCATCATAAACAGCAATAACATAGCAACCTGGTTGTATGTTGGTGCTTTTGCTTCTGAATCCTGAGTCAAACTGTGAAGACACGGGTTGTGCATGAACCTATAGTTATAATCAGACAGTCTGCTCATCTGCACATTGTCAGTCAGCCTGAGAGAAGTGATGATGGCTCCTTGTGCCTGCAACAGTTTTAACATGTTCTAGTCTGCTTTTTAGCAACTCTTCAACTGATTTCACCTTATCTTTCAAAACATAGAATGATTGTATGCCAGATATATTTTTCTGTACCCAGGTAAATAATTGAAGAGGTGTTAGAATGTGATCTTCTGTAGGCTGCTGCAGACTAGCTCGTGATGCCATGCGCTTAATGGTGGCACCAATACCATCACATACATTTTTACCATGACTTGTTGCAAAAAAATTCCATTCTGTGTGAATCTGAAAATCATGGTAATGCATGCATAAATTTTTGAGATTTTTACAGTTTTTGTACTGACTAGCTGCTCCATCACTGAAGTATTTCGCAAAATGTATGTGAGGCAGCTTGTTTTTCACATATGCCATGACAGTGCGAATGTGGACATGAACTGCAATGGCAGCATGAATTAAACAGTCACTAAAAACACACAGGTTCGTGACACACACATCACCTGATTCACCTCTATAGTAAATTGCAAATGGCTGGAGAGTTGCATGACTGTTGTCCCAATGATATCCTTGGATGGCATCTTGAACTGTAAATGCACAATTTTCAGAAAAGTCTAGTATTACTATAATTTCATCTTGTTTCAAATTATCCTTACAAAACTGGAGATAAGCTGATTGATTGTGCTGCTGCTGCTGCTGTGAAGCTGTGTGTGGTCAGTTTGTCCGTTTTTTGACAACACATTTCAACAAAATCTTCCACTGTACTTTGCTTTGTTTCAAGACTTGTGCGATCCATGTGTGTCCATTGTTTATAAGAAACAAGTTCATCTTCATCCATAAGGAGTTCACCATACAGTTTGTTATTCATGTGTTCTGCAAGATTTGCCTTACCAGGACACTTTTCACACGTGTGTATCATGCACTGGTAGGAACTGATGTCACACACTAGCAGCTTCATTGCACCTTTGTAATCCAGACCAGAATCCTTTATAGCAGCAAACATCAGCTTAGCATTTTGATGGGTCTCACATATACAAACATTGTGTGTGCCCCTTGCACTTACAGGCAAACCCATTTTGGCCGAAGATTGAAAAAAGATGATAAACCTACTTTGGTATTGGGATATTTTTCCTTGAATTCTACATATAGTTCTGATATGTTGCAGAGCAACAGTCTTTTTGGCATCTGTACACATACATTTCCCATTTTCACCATTACATAGTCTTATTTTCCAGGCATTAATCGGCTGTAGTCATTATTTTGATAAAACTCCGACACTAGCACCTTTATTTCTGAACTCAATTGCTTACCCTGAGCCCGCTGAAGTTGTGGAAGCACTCCATGGGTTGCTTTTATTTTCCTAGCTTGCTTTGTGATATATGTCGAGCCATTGAATTCCTTTGCGGTGTAGTCAAGAGACCAGCTGGAAGGTGCAAGAGTAAGAATAGCTACATTTTTCTGGTGTGTGGATATGGCACATTTTTCTTTCAAATCATGCACAATTTTGTCCAAATCAGAGCATTTCTGGAGCAGGTAGTTCTTCCTCTTCCACCATTAGTGTGTCAGCTATTTTGTGTTTTAATTCCATTTGAGCTTCTTGTAGTTTTCTTCTACCATAACTGGGCCTGTCTCTTTTTCCAACTTTGTATGTCTTCATGGGAGACAAACCAAGATCAGTCACTGAAGTATTTAATTGCTTATCTGCTGTGATTGTAGGTGGGTGATACTCTTCGTCACTGTTATGTAAATTATCAGAATATTCTTAATTTTTTAGCAGTGTAACACACATGGAACATAACTTTTGTCCTGGTTTCATGTTAAGTCCCATGCACTGATTCACTTTCAATACTGATTTTATATCAATTTCTCTGAGGCTACACTTCACTGTCTTCTTATGAATCCGAAATGGATCAAAACAACTTCTTTGTAGGAAAGAATACTTATCCAGAAGCACTTTCATATGATGATAACAAAGACTAAAGTTTCCTGGAACTGTACTTCTTGTGCCCACAGGGTGTATCCCGGATCTCCATAGCAACAGATCTTGGTCCAATTCATCCAGATCACACAGTACAAAGCGAATGCCACATTTTGTTCCATATGTTGTTTTATGACATTCAGATGCTTGTGCTCTACCAATAGTGCAACTTGTTTGAACAAAAGCACCACTAGTACACTCTTCTGCCTCCATACTGACTTTCCACAACAGTACTGACCAGTCAACTAGAATCTTAAAAACATGAGTAACCTGTAAGTGTTGCTTGTTTCCTTTGTTGTTCCTGTGTTATAACTTCAAGCTGAACAAATATATTTCAAGGAAGACGCAATACATGAAAGTCACAGATCAAGTAAACGGAGTAAGATGTGTGTACACTTTAAGAGTCAAATCATAACTGAGTCCAAGTCTAGCGACCGCTGGCTGGCTGGCCGCTTAGGTAGCGCTGCTGCTGCATGGCTGGCAGACAGCGCCGCATGTAGCGGACATGCCTAACTGCGCGGCGGCACTTTGAAAGATCGGCGAGTCACAACACTTTTCCCCCCTTTGAATTTGTTGCACAGGTCTTGATGGAGGTGGTCTGTAGATCGCTAATGTCCATAGGTGTTGTTTGACTGGCCGTAAAGTCTCGAGGAGGAGGCTTCCCGTACAGACGGAAGTGTCCCCGATGATAATGGGTTGAGATGACAGGAGATGTGGGGGTCGAATCTGCTGGGGCCCCGTGCGCCAATCTGCCCATTACGGCAAGTCCGGTTGTTATAACAGGAGACATGGGCGATGTGCCGTAGGAGGAGGAGGCGAGTAGAGTTGCTCCGACAGATGATGGTCATCTGGTTCCTGCATGGGCACGTCTCCTGGTGGCGTCAGTTCTTGTGCTGGCACTGATATGATGGTGAGAGGAATGCATTCTGAGTAATGAGATTCCAGTATCCCGAGCGTCAGGTAGAGCCGAAAGTGGTGTAGCGGCATCCGGAGCAGGCGTTGCCGGCACACGAGGCCGAAGCTAGTCCGAATGATGCACTACAACACCCGTGTCTGTCTGGATTTTGTACAGGCGTCGGCCATGGTGTCGTAAGGTGCGGCCAGGACTCCATTTTGGCCACCTTCCATATCCCCGTACCCATACAAGGTCGTCGGCGGTGAACCGGCCAAGCGAAGGCACCTGCGGCCATGAGGTGGAAGTCCGCAGAAGATGAAGTAGTGTGCGGGGCTGTCGGCCATGTAAGAGTTCAGCTGGGCTGTGGTCGCCCATCGGGGTGAAACAGTAAGAAGCCAGAAATTGGAGAAGCACATCATCAGCAGCAGCAGAAGAAGTCAGGAGTTTCCTCATCTGAGCCTTAAATGTGCGAACCAGTCGTTCAGCCTCAACATTTGACTGTAGATGGAACGGAGGGGCCGTGATATGCATGATGCCATGACGGACACAAAAATCCACAAAATCGGAAGAGGCAAATTGTGTACCATTATCAGTAACAAGAGTAGATGGAAGGCCTTCCAAAGAGAAAATGCTAGCTAGAGCATTGGTGGTTGCTGCGGTGGTAGGCGACGTGCAACGGACAATGAAAGGAAAGTTAGAGTAGGCATCAATAACGAGAAGCCAAGAAGTACCTAAAAAAGGTTTCGCAATGTTAGCATGAATACGCTCCCAGGGCTACTCAGGCGAGGGCCACGGTGACAAAGATGACTTCAGGGCGGTGGCCTGTGACGCACAAGGGCCGCAGGCAGCGACCATGTGTGCGATTTCAGAGTTGATGCCGGGCCAGTACACATAACGGCGCGCCAGAGATTTTGTGCGAGAGACACCCCAGTGCCCTTGGTGAAGGAGGCGCAAGACCGAAGCACACAGGTACCACAACACGCGGGGAAGCATTTTCGGTGGAAAGGAGGATAATACCATCCCTAGCCATGAGGCGGTAACGCAAAGTGTAGTAGTTCTGCAACGGATCAGAAGTCTTCGTGGACGGACAATCTGGCCAACCCTTCTGAATACAGCGTAAAACCCGGGAGAGGGTAGGGTCAGAACCCGTAGCAGCTGCCAGCCGGTCCATGGTGATGGGGAACCCGTCCACAACCCACTGCTCGGCAACATCCAGGAGGAAACACAAAAGTTCGTCCCTATCGAATGCCAGATCAGGACCCATGGGAAGGCGAGACAGTGCATCAGCGTTCGCATGTTGAGCCGTCGGCCGGAAATGAATCTCATAATTGAAATGAGACAAGTAAAGAGCCCAATGCTGGAGGCGGTGTGTAGCCTTGTCGGGAAGTGCCGTTGATGGATGAAACAAGGAAACAAGTGGTTTGTGATCCGTAACGAGATGAAATTTGGATCCATAGAGAAAAACACCAAACTTATGAAGAGCATAAATAATGGCCAAAGCTTCTTTTTCAATTTGAGAATACTTTTGTTGGGCATCCGTGAGGGTTTTGGAGGCATAAGCTATGGGTTCTTCAGAACCGTCAGAAAAACGGTGCGGAAGGACTGCACCGACCCCTTAGTGAGAGGCGTCCGTGGCAAGAACAAGATGTTGGCCAGTTCAATAAGTAGCCAGGCACGGGGCCTGTTTCAGCATAGTCTTAAATTTCTGGAAAGCCGCATTGCATGTCATGGACCAGTGAAAAGGCACATTTTTATGCAACAGGCGATGCAACGGCTGAGCCACCGAAGCAGCAGATGGTAAAAACGTGTGATAGTATGCTATTTTCCCCAAGAAGGCCTGCAGTTCCTTAACAGATGTAGGGCGAGGAAGGGCATCAATCGCAGCGACAGTTTGCTGAAGCGGACGAATACTATCCCGAGAGAGTTGAAACCCCAAGTACGTGATAGATGCCTGAAAAAATTTTGATTTCTCAAGATTACACTTAAGACTGGCAGTCTGTAAGACATGAAAATTTGTGTGGAGATAGTGAAGATGTTCTTCAGTGGTGGAGCCAGTGACAACAATGTCGTCCTGGTAATTTATACACCCAGGAACAGTGAGCAATAATTGTTCCAAGAATCACTGAAAGAGAGCAGGGGCGCTGGCAACCCGAATGGCAATTGTTGGTATTGATAGAGACTGAAAGGCGTGTTAAGGACCAGAAACTACAGGGAAGCAGCGTCGAGAGGAAGTTGATGATAAGCTTCAAACAGGTCAAGTTTAGAAAAATACTGGCCTCCAGCAAGTTTAGTGAATTCTTCAGGTCGAGGCATAGGGTAAGTGTCGATAAGGCATCGAGCATTTACAGTGGCTTTGAAATCGTCACAGAGACAAATATCAGCATTTGGCTTAGCAACGATGAAGACAGGAGAGGACCACTCACTGGAAGTGACAGGAAGCAAGACTCCCTGAAGCAGTGAGACGATCCAGCTCCCGTTTGACCTGATCACGAAGGGCCACACGAATGGGCCGAGCCTGAGAAAACTTAGGCCGAGCAGTGGGATTGACCATGATATGAGCTTCAAAGTCGTTTGCATGGCCTAACCCAGGAGAAAAAGGGACAAAAATGTTGTCAACAAGGAATCCAATTGAGCATAAGGAATAGCATCAGAGATGATATTGACAGAGTCATCTATGGAGAACCCCAAAAACGCGAAAGGCATCGAAACCAAAAAGATTTTTCACGTTGCTGTGGTCGACCACAAATATGGGAACAGTGCGAACGACAGGTTTGTGAGATACCTCAGCATCAAATTGTCCCAAGAGAGAAATCTTCTTTTTATTGTAAGTCTGTAATTGCCTAGTGACAGGTGACAGGTTTGGAGAACCCAACTGAAGGTACATCTGAGAATTGATGATAGTGGCAGCAGAACCAGTATCCACCTGCATGCGAACATCTCGACCAACTATTTGGACAGTGAAGAATAACTTCCCTGAAAGGGAAGAAGTACAATTGACAGACAACACAGAATCAGAATCAGCGTCATGTTCATGAACATCATGTATGCGGTCGGATTTGCAAATGGATGACACATGACCCTTTTTTTTGCATTTGTGACACACGGCCCAACGTTGTGGACAATCTTCTTGGGAATGTTTCGTGAAACACCGCGGACATGAAGGAAGTTGCCGTGGGTTTTGCTGCAGTTTCTTAGAGGTTTGTTTATAGGCCGAGGCTGCGCTTGGGAGCGTACTGTGGCCACGTCGGCCAGCGGGGACACACCACAAGCTTTGTCAACATCGCACAGATGTCACCCCATGCCTCTATTTGCGCTCCAATGGTGCGAGAAATTTCAGAAGACTTGGCGATGGATAGGACTTCATCTAGAGTCGGATTTGCCAACTGAAGGGCATGTTGCCTAACTTCTTTTTCGGGCGCCGAACAGATAATAGCATCCCGTATCATGGAATCGGCGTAGGATTCTTTGTGAATGTCAGTAACAAATTGACACTTTCTACTGAGGCCGTGAAGTTCAGCAGCCCAAGAACGATAGGATTGATTCGGTTGTTTTTGACAATGATAAAAGGCAACATGAGAGGCTACCACATGCGTTTGCTTTTGAAAATAGACGGACGGAAGTGAGCACATTTCAGCAAAGGACAAAGACGCAGGATCTTTCAAAGGAGTCAATTGCGACAACAACCAATACATTTGTGGTGAAATCCATGAAAGGAACAGAGACTTACATGTTTGTTTGTCTGTGACATGAAATGACAAGAAGTGCTGTCGAAGACGTTTTTCGTAATCAGACCAGTCTTCTGCAGTCTTGTCGTAAGGAGGAAAAGTAGGTAGATACGACGACGAGAGACGCCCCGCATTTGATGTCGCAACGAAATCATGAATCGCACTTGTGAGAAACGTTTGCTGTTCTATGAGACCTTGCAATAGTTGCTCTAAAGTACCACGGAAACATGTGGGTCAACGATGGAAAAGAAAAAACACTACCTCGTCACCAATTTTTATAACTTCAAGTTGAACAAACATATTTCAAGGAAGACTCAATACATGAAAGTCACAGATCAAGTAAACGGAGTAAGATGTGTGTACACTTTGAGTCAAATCATAACTGAGTCCAAGTCTAGCAGCCGCTGGCTGGCCGGCCGCTTAGGTGGCGCTGCCTCTGAATGGCTGACAGACAGCGCCGCATGTAGAGGACGCGCGTGACTGCGCAGCGGCACTTTGAAAGATCGGCAAGTCACAACATCCTGCCTAACAATTACTCATTCTGTTCCTGAAAACTACCATTGTTTAACTTTCTGTTGTCTAATGGTTCCCAACAATTGCGGCAGCTTTATCTGAAACAAGCTGTCTGCATCATCACTACTATTTGCTAAATCATGTTAAAAGAAACATAACTAAATACATCTCTGTCAACTTTTATTGTGCACAAATGCCTTGCAATAACAAGTTGAAATTTTGCCACATAATATATTATGGTTTACTTACGCAGTGTTTGAAATTTGGCTTGGATATCACTTGTTCCTTTTGTGCTACCACACTTAGAAAATCAATGTTTTTCAGGTAATTTTTTCAAATTTTTGTATTTTCGTCTGCATGTAACTCTGTTTGTGTGATTGATATGAGCAAGGTGAGTTCTGTGTGTGTTTAGGCCACATTAAGCTTACCACAAAAAAAAAAACTCTTTTTGAGTGAATTATGTTTGGCATAGAGGGCACCTACAATATGTACCTTTTAACGTATTACATTTTTAATCATATTTTGGAATTTTTTATTTTCCCTCAGAAATATGTTGTTGATGTTTTGATTCATAGTGTGTTCTGTAAGTGGATGTTACTGGGTTGTAAAAATTTCACTGGACTGTGCGCTATAGTTCCAAAGTTATTAAGGCCTGAAGTTGGGTCTGAAGATAGATTGCCAGATGCGGGTTGCAATTTCCGGGTCATGCCACCTTCTTTCGCAAGCCATAATTCTGGAACTAATTGGTAGGGGAACTTAAAATTTTGTACATGAGTGTTCCACACTTGGTAGCATTGGTGTGCTAAATTTCAGCCAAATCTGAGACTATCAGCTGGAACATTTTCTCAAATTGGTTGAATTGACATGGAATGACCCTAATCCATAAGAGTACCAGGGGGTGGAGATCTCTTCTGAACAGCACATTGCAAGGCATCCCAGATATGCTCAATAATGTTCATTCTGGGGAGTTCAGTGGCCTGTGGAAGTGTTTAAACTCAGAAGAGTGTCATTGGAGCCACTCTGTAGCAATTCTGGATGTGTGGGGTGTTGCACTGTCTTGCCAAATTTGCCCAAGTCCATCGGAATGCACATGGACAGGAATTGTTGTAGGTGATCAGGCAGGATGCTTATGTACGTATCACTGTCAGTCGTATCTAGACGTATCAGGGATCCTATGTCACTCCAACTGCACACACCCCATACCATTACAGAGCCTCCACCAGCTTGAATAGTCCCCTGATGACGTGCAGGATCCATGGGTTCATGAGGTTGTCTCCATAACCATACACATCCACCCCCTCGATACAGTTTGAAAAGAGACCGTCCGACCAGCAACACTTTTCCATCTATCAACAGTCCAATGTCGGTGTTGACAGGCCCAGGTGAGGCATAAAGCCTCGTGTCGTATGTACAGTGAATAAGTGTACATGAGTGGGCTTTAAGCTCCGAAAGCCCACATCGGTGATGTTCCGTTGAAGGGTTCGCATGCTGACACTTGTAGATGGCCCAGCATTGAAATCTGCAGCAGTTTTCAGAAGGGTCACACTTCTGTCATGTTGAATGATTCTCTTCAGTCGTTGTTGGTCCTGTTCTTGCAGGATCTTTTTGCGGCCACTGCGATGTCAGAGGTTTGATGTTTCACCAAATTCCTGATACTCACAGTACACTCGTGAAATGGTCGTATGGGAAAACCCTAGTTCACCACTAGCTCGGAGATGCTGTGTCCCATCGCTTGTGCACTGACTATAAGAGCTTGTTCAAATTCACTTAAATCTTGATAACTTGCCATTTTAGCTGCAGTAACTGATCTAGCAACTGTGCCACACACTTATTGTATTATATAGGTGTTGCCGAACACAGTCGTTTACTGTTCTCTGTATTTGAGTATGTAGGCCTATACCAGTTTCTTTGGCACTTCTGTGTATCTTGTCATCAATTATGTAGGGAAAATATAACAATACATTATATACAAATGGCACATGAAGTAACATTACAGTTAAATTACATCTTTACTTCTGTTTCACTTCCAACATGGACATCTGACCTCCAGCCAGTATTGCTTCATTCCCAAAACATTGCTA
Organism: Schistocerca cancellata; assembly: GCF_023864275.1. Lineage (NCBI taxonomy): Eukaryota > Metazoa > Arthropoda > Insecta > Orthoptera > Acrididae > Schistocerca > Schistocerca cancellata. The sequence continues at coordinate 572,854,915 of NC_064633.1, read as the reverse complement.
CTTTTCATTTACCAGTACCACCGAATTGCCACATATTCAGTCATAACTGGAAAACACACAAGAGAAAAATGGCAGCAACAGTCTGATATAAACACACAAAGGAAAGAAGAAATGTATATTCTCAGTCTTAATTCATAATGATTAGTATTATTACGAGTCATTATGTTCACGTAAATGCCAAAATATATCTCAAGTAGAAATGTTTTTCATTTTGATCTGAATTTACTTCCTCTTCCAACTCCATTATGTATGGTGGAAATGCATTATAAAGAAAGATTCCAGTGTTTTACAGTTAAATTACATCTTACTTCTGTTACTCTTCCAATATAGACACCTAACCTCTAGCCAGTACTGCTTTCTTAATGAAACATTGCTACTTCAGGTTAACGGAAATGTCCAATTCCATCTGTCTGCTTTGACCAATGATGTCACCAATATGGCGGAAACGACCATTCACAACAACTCCCATATCGCCACTATGACGTCATTATGTAAACATGACAACAAAACACAAAAATAGACGAAAAAACAATGAAATACATATTCAGCCAGAAATATAATGAAACTAACGGGACAAGTGGGGGAAATTGGGGGTTCTTGGATGGGGACAAACTAAAAATAAACACACGCCACTAAACTAAATGATAAAATAAAACGACCAAAACCTTCCCAAAATGAACTAAAAACAATATCCACTGGAATCGAACACTTCCCTTGCGCTATATAGGTCAACAGAAACTACCAATACCAAATCATTGTGTTGTGTTATCCTTAAGACATCTCTACATATAGCCGTCCCTTGTCCAAGATGCCAGAATTTTAGTGAGCCTCATTTCTTCACGACACACTGAACACTTCACGACTTCAGCCAACAGGCCGAATAGCTGAAGAAATTTTATTAGAGACAATGCTCTGTCCCCCCATCATCACCAACAACTGATAACGGTTGACCTATATCCATATCTGCCAGAGATATAAGCAATGCAATCTACCAAAATTCACACACGATGAACAGATAAAAACACAAACTACAATATCGTCGACATAACCAAAACAAAATCATTAACTCACTGAAAAATATTCCGCTGAAAGCACAGTCACCACCGATACCACACACGTGCAATGCTACCCCGCAAATGAACCCCATATGCCACATAACACGCTACCCATGAACACATCACCAGATAGAACCACCAACCACACAATACGCCACCTATCATGCAAACTAAACCAAAAACATCACCTAACACACAACACATAAACACACCACCAAAAGCAACACCAATCTTATCAAAAGGACACCTACAAACATGCCACTCTCACAAACTAAACTATGTGCTGTCATGACGTCACACACCACAACAGCCTTACATCACGGGTCAAAGCCGACGGGTGGAATCGGACGCTTCCGTTGACCCACTACTTCTCTTTTTCCAGAATCACTGAATTCCCAAATATTCAGTCATAACATCAGTTCCCCACCACCAACAGAGTCTGCTTGGATTAAATGCTTTTCATCATCTTCTGTCTTTCCACAACCTCTTGGTCGCAACTTGGCCCAATCTTCTGTCTTCCACATGCTTTCCTTCACTCCTTTTGACCATCTCCTTACTCATTCACCCTCCGTCTCATGCATTTTCCTAGGCATCTGCGTCTTATCCTTTTTCACGAGCAACACTCGCATGTCATTTTTGTGACACCTATCAGACTACTCGATACTAAAGTGATGACATAGTATACATACATAGACCTGTGACTGACTTCGGTTGGCAGCCGTAGGACACAAAGTGTAAAATAAAAGAGAAAAAAACACACCACTGGTGAAATATGTTTGGTCGATAAAACAAAACAATAATTTGTGTACTTGCAAAAAATGTAGCCCCATCCTTAATGCATTATTTTTTTTCTGCAAGCATGGAGACTGAGCTCAAGACTCCAGTATGATACATGTGCAAATGTTCACACAAAATTTCAGCAAAATCTGTGATTGTATCGTACGGGAACCTCTAGAACACTTGCCATGGAATGACGCAGCATTGTGTGTCCAGCAGGCGCCATGTAGGGGATTAGGTGTGTGTGATGTATGTATGTATGTATGTATACATGCGTGTGTGTGTGTGTGTGTGTGTGTGTGTGTGTGTGTGTGTGTGTGTGTGTGTGTGTCAGTGTGTTGCTGTGTGTATTTGTTCTGTAGCTCCAAAAAAAAGAAATAATTTGAAAGCAAACAGTTGATGACTCAGTGCTTCTGCTATTCAATGACTGGTCTCCTTTAATCCAAAAGTATTTTCCTTATAGCAGAAGTCCTTTGACAGGACTGGAGTAGGAAGTGCTGTGAATAGGAGATGCTGGGTGTGTGGATTGGCAGGTCTTGCACCTGGGTCTCTCACAGGGATATGATACTTGTGGCAATGGATTGGGAGTGGTGTAGGAATGGACTAGAATGCTGTAGAAATTAGGTGGGCAATGGAACATGACTTTACGAATGGCGGGAATGCTCTAGGGTGGAATGACCCTCGTTTCAGACCATGATGATATGTAGTCAAATCCCTAGCGAAGGACGTGGTACAGTTTTTTCAGTACAGGATGGTATCGGGTGATGAAAGGGCACTCTTTTTTTGGCTGGTTCTTGGGAATGGTGGGAGGATTTGGGGGTATGAAGGGAAATTGCATGGGAGATCTGTTTACGGACTAGGTCTGGCGGATGGTGCCTGTCTGTGAAAACCTTGGTGAGACCCTCAGCATACTGGGCTAGGTATTCCTTGTCACTGAGTCTCATTTCAAATAAGTACCCCACTCATACAATTATAGTCAGTGGTGACTTTAATCTACCCTTGATATGCTGGAAAAATTATACGTTTAAAGCTGGCGGCAGGCATAAAAGTCATCCAAAATTGTACTGAATGCTTTCTCAGAAAATTATTTTGGACAATTAGTTCATGAGTCCACTCGAAGTGTAAATGGTTACGAAAGCATACTTGACCTCTTAGCAACAAATAATCCTGGACAAATAGTGTGTATCATGACGGATACAGGGATTAGCGACCACAAGGCACTTGCTGCTAGGCTGAATACCATAACTCCTACAACCATCAAAAAGAAACGTAAAAGTGTATCTATTTAAAAAAGCTGATAAAAATGCTGTTAACGCCATTTTAAGAGACAATCTGCACTCCTTCCGATCTGATCATGTAAGTGTAGAAAATATGTGGGATGATTTCAAAGAGATAGTGTTGACGGCAAGTGGGAGATATATACCACACAAGTTAATAAGTGATGGTACTAATCCATCATGGTACAACAGAGGGGTCAGATCACTGTTGCAGAAGCAGCGAAAAAAAGTATGCCAAATTTAAAAGAACGCAAAATCCCCAAGACTGGCAAAGTTTTGCAGAAGTTTGAAATATAGCGCGTACTTCAATGTGAGATGCATTCAATAATTTCCACAACAAAACTCTGTCTCGAAATTTGGGAGAAAACCCAAAGAGAGTCTGGTCATATATAAAGCACACCAGTGGCAAGACACAATCAATACCTTCACTGAGCGATAACAGTGGTGAAGTCACTAATGACAGTGCCACTAAAGCTGAGTTATTAAACACAATTTCCCGAAACTCCTTCACCAAAGAAGACAAAGTAAATATTCCTGAATTCCAACCAAGAACAACTGCTAAGATGAGAAACATAGAAATAGATATCCTCAATGTCACAAAGTAGCTTAAATCACTTAATAAAAGCAAGGCTCCCAGTCCAGATTGTATACCAGTCAGGTTCCTCTCAGAATATGCTGATACAATAGCTCCATATTTAGCAATTATATACAATTGCTTGCTCACAGAAAGAGCCGTATGTAAAAACTGTAAAATTGCTCAAGTTACTGTTCCTCACAAGCGTGCCTATGGAATATCGCCTCAGTTGTGCGACTGGGTTTGTGATTTCCTGTCAGAAAGGTCACAGTTCGTAGTAATGGACAGGAAGTCATCGAGTAAAACAGAAGTAATATCCGGCATTCCCCAAGGAAGTGTTACAGGCCCTCTGTTGTTCCTAATCTGTATTAACGACATAGGAGACGATCTGAGTAGCCGTCTTAGATTGTTTGCAGATGATGCTGTCATTTAGCGCCTGGTAAAGTCATCAGATGACCAAAACATAATACAAAATGATTTAGCTAAGATATCTGTATGGTGCAAAAAGTGGCAATTGATCCTGAATAAAGAAAAGTTATTCACAGGAGTACTAAAAGAAATCTGCTAAATTTCGATTATGCGATAAGTCACACAAACCTGAAGGCTGTAAATTCAACTAAATACTTAGGGGTTACAATTACAAATAACCTAAATTGGAACGATCACATAGATAATGTTGTGGGTAGAGCAAATCAGATACTTCGATTCATTGTCAGAACACTTAGAAGGTGCAACAGGTCTACTAAAGAGACTGCTTACACCACGCTTGTCCGCCCTATTCTGGAGTGTTGCTGTGCGGTGTGGGTTCTGCATCAGATGGGACTGATGTAGTACAAAGAAGGGCAGCTCGTTTTGTATTATTGTGAAGTAGGGGAGATAGTGCCACAGACGTCATACGTGAATTGGAGTGGCAACCATAAAAAAAAAAGAGGCGTTTTTCGTTGCAATGGGATCTTCCCATGAAATTTCAATCCCCAGTTTTCTCCTCTGATTGCGAAAACATTCTGTTGGCATCCACCTACATAGGGAGAAATCAGTGCTCACACGATAAAATAAGACAAATCGGGACTCTATCAGAAAAATTTAAGTGCTCGTTTTTCCCACGCACTGTTTGAGAGTGGAACAGTAGAGAGGTAGCTTGAAGGTGGTTCATTGAACCCTCTCCCAGGCACTTTATTGTGAATAGCAGAGTAATCGCTTAGATGTAGATACGCCGTCCCCAGATGGCAAGGCTGTGTGGGAGGGATATTTTGTCGAAATGGAGGTACTGTTGGTGATTTGTGGGTTTAATGTGGACAGAGGTGCAGAGTTCAACATCTAGGAAGGTGGAACGCTGCGTTGAGGAGGACTAGCAAAGTGGATCTGAGAGAGGGTGTTGAGGTTGTGAAGGAACAAAGAATGTGTGTTGGTCTGATTCCATGTTGTGAAGATAACGTCAATGAACCTGAACCAGAATAAGGGTTTGGCATTTTGGGAGGCTGGAAAGGTCTCCTCTAGGTGGTCCATAAACAGGTTGGCATGGATCAGTACCAAACTCTTCCTTGTACCAACTCTCCATCAGCCTCCTGGATCCATACTCATCAGTGTTGACACCATCTCCCTACATACCAACATCCCCCGTGCCCATGGTCTTGCCGCAATTGAACACTACCTTTCCTAATGTACATCAGACTCCAAACCACTATCTCATTCCTCATACACCTAACTTTATCCTAATCCACAACTTCTTCTGCTATGAAAGGGAGGTATACAAACAAACTGCTATACAGCCATGGACACCCACATGGCACCATCCTGTGCCAGCCTGTTTGCAAGCCATCTACAGGAGACCTTCCTAGCCTCCCAAAATGCCAAGTCCTTAGTCTAGTTCAGGTTCACTGATGTTATCTTCATGATCTGGACTCAGGACCAAGACACCCTATCTTCATTCCTTCAAAACCTAAACATCTTCTCTCCCACCCACCTCACCTGATCCTCCTCAATCCAGTGTGCCACCTTCCTGGACATTGACCTCCTCCTCTCTGGTGCCTCCATCCACACGTCTGTCCACATTAAACCCACCAACACCAACAGTGCCTCTGTTCAGACAGCTGTCATTCCTTTCACACCAAAAAGTCCCTCCCATACAGCCCAGCCATCTGGGGACAGCATATCTGCAGTGACAAGAACTCACCTGCTCAGTATGCTGAACTGTCAGGAGGCTCACCACTCTTTGGTGAGTACTTGCTTGGCTGTCATGGGGCCCCAGCCTTTTCAGCATTGCTTCATTTTTCTGTGCTGCAAACCTACTCTTTGACTATCTCTTGCCTCCTCTGAATTTCCATCAGATAGTTCTTTTGGTACAGACCCTGCTTGTACTTGGTTCACGATTTCGATACTGATTTCCAGTTTCACTCCTAATGTAACCTTTACCTTCCATTAACGATGACATGGTCCCCATTATTGGGTTTCACCTGCCATTTTTTTTCCACATTTTACAGAAGTGTGTGTCGGCACACCCACTGTGGTGTATGCTCTGCCTCCGTGTCCTTCTACCCTGGCACCCTTCCTTCCTGTTGTAGTGTGCCCAAAACCCAGCACGGTACCCATCCTGTTGTTGTTGGGAGAGGGGGAGGGTTGTCAAGTACTTGCACAATGACAGGGATTGTACTGTTGCTGCCTGTGCTGCACACTCGCCATTTATGCCCTGGAGTATGTGCCCTTCATGTGGCGGCAAGGGAACTCCTGGCAACGGATTACTGGCCAGACAACCATTGCTGAGGCTGGGTGGCAGCCATGGGAAGAGCCCCGTTCGGAGTGGGTGGCACCATGGCGGGTAGTTCGCATAGGAAGTGACATAAAGTTTCTCCTGTTGATGGTCATATGGCCTTGGCAATCTCTTCAAATGTGAAGGCCTCAAACAATGCAACAAAGTAAGATCGCAACACGTTCCCTTCCCCTGCCATGCTGTGGGAGGAATGCAGGGCTAAAAGACGAGGAGCAAAATCCCCTCTCCCCCATTACTTGGTCTGTACCAGGACTCATGGGGCACCTTTTTGGCCACAAAGGCAATACTTTTTGTGGAAAATATTGAGGAAAAATACAGGGAAGTTGCAGCCATCTCTAAGATGAAGAGCAGTTTCCTCCTAATTAAAACATCACAGGTGCTGCTCTCTTGTGAAAAGTTGGGTGACATTCCTGTGACTGTCACTCCTTCCATGGTTCCTACTGGTCCACAGCCAAATGCCAGCTGGTGGCTGAAGCAACCACAGCCTGCTGGCCATTGGACTTCTCGTTCTTCCTTTGTCGTGGACACCAATTCAGGGAAACCTTCTCAGTCCTCGTATTCTTAAGAGAAGGGCAAGGAGGACAAAAGAAGGAAAATCTGGTGGCCCCCACACCACTGGACTCTCTGTGTACTCCTTCTGCACCCAAGGTGGGGATCCCGGTGGCTCCGAGGGAAGTGGCTGTGTTGGCTCCTTGAGTCTCGGGGCCCTTTGGCTACATATCGGTGATTTTCACAAATTCCGCTACACTGCTGGTTCACCTGAAGTCCACTGCCGGGATGGCCTTTGCATGTCATCAGCACCTTGGTGCTGTTTTATTGACCTACAGAGGCTGATTACATGACATGGTGTTACCACATTCAAACTCCAATACATGAGTGGGGTCTCAGGACTTCAAGTGGATGCTTCCCTCAGTACCCCCTTTATCCAAGAGAATGGGGTCCTGCAGCCCTCTCTTTCTGGTGGCCATCAATTGTCTAGTAGTAGCTGTGGGGTCTTCGGTATCGCCCTCCCTATATGCTGATGTTTGCTTGTATTATTGCTCCGCTAGTATGGTTGTTGCTGAGTGCCACCTACAGGGCACCATATAAAAAGCACAATCATGGGCTTTTACCCATGGCTTTTGGTTTTCAGCTGCCAAGACTCGTGTAAAGCACTTGTTGCCATTGTACTTGCTTACCCACACCTGGAGCTTTACCTAGATGATCAGTTACTACCTGTAGTTGAGATGCACCAATTTTTGGGACTGGTCTTCCATTCCCGGCTGACATGGCTTAAAGTGCTGGCAACACCACAATACATTTTCTGCCTTAGTAACAGTAGGTGGGGTGCAGGTCACTCTACCCTTTTGTGGCTCTACAAAGCTCTGATTCAGTCACGTTTGACTACGGAATTCTTGCATATGGTTCAGCATCACCCTGAGTATTGTGGATACTGGACCCTATTCATCATTGTGCCCCCCCTCCAATTGACTCTCAGTTCTTTTGTGAGTTTGTGTGTGGCTCACATGGGGCCCCAACTGACTGCTGCCCATTGTCCTTCATCCTTTTTGGTGTTTAGGTCCATGCTTGAAATTTGACCTCCACTTCTAAATTTTCTGTTTTTAGTGTGAGCCATTTGGGAAGAACTCCCTCGCTAGCATCTGCAGTGTGGATTCCTTTCACACCTTCCTTCCCCTCATCCTTCTCTGCCCATCCACCTTGCTAGATCACCAGCACATGCAGTCAGTCCATGTGGTAGGGCTGTTATGTACCCATCTGGCTGAGCCCCCAGACAACACAAGGATCACACTACAGATACATGTATGCCAAAAAGTGGTTGCCTGTCTTCCTGAAGCACTAGAACTCCTGGCAATGGCCCCCATCCCAAGCGGCCCTTGCTGTGGCTGGGTGGCACCCAAGGGAAGAGCCCCTGATTGAAGTGGATGCTACTAGGGTGGATGTTTGGCGCATAAAGTGTGCCAAGCTGCAAAAATCTAGCCATTCTCAAACAGCCATCTCTACGAACGGTGAAGGATCATTGAATGCTGCTTAGTATGACCCAGCAGTCCTCCCTTCCCTGGCTACACCATGGGCAGATGGCTAGGCTTGCCATCTTGGGGTGAAATACTTTGCCCACTATGTCGTCTGTACTAGAAAAGATGGGGACACATCTGCTACCACAAAGCCATTGTTTTTTGTGGAGAATATCCAGGACAAGTTTGGTGAAGTGGAATCTGAGTAAGATGCGATTGGGCTCCCTGTTGATAAAAGCTTCTTCTGCTGCCCAATCTGAAGATCTTTTTGCTTGTGATCATCTTGGGAATGTCCCATTGTCTATTACCCCTCACCAGTCTCTGAATGTGGCTGGCTCTTCCGGGTTCGAGTTGCCATTTTACTCAGCACCCCTCAGATTCAGGAAAATGGTATCCCACAGGGTTCTGTGTTAAATGTAACACTCTTCTTCATAGTCATCAATGGGCTAGTAACCTCTGTTGGGCCTCTGATTACCCCCGCATAGCATTTCGACAATTTATGCATCTGGTGCAGCTCCCACTTGGTAGCATCAGCTGATTGCCAGCTCGAAGGCACCATCCGATGGGCATCGGCGTGGGTCGTCTCCCATGGCTTCCAACTTTCTCCCGGGGTTATGCATTTTTGTTATTGACCCAGAATATACCTCGATCCAGAACTTTAGTTAGGCAACCAGCTCCTAGGTGTTGTAGCATGGATCCGTTTCTTGGTCCTTATTTTTGATAAATAGCTGATGTGGCTGCCCTGTATTCGCCACCTGAAGACTATATGCATGCAGAAGCTTAATGCCCTCTGCTGCCTGGCCCATACATCTCCATCTTTACAATGCTCTGGTCTTGTCCCGACTAGATTATGGTAGTCAGGATTATGGCTCAACGGCTCCTTCCACTCTGAAAATACTTGATTGTGTTCACCATTGTGGGGTGCATTGGGCTGCTGGTGCCTTTCGCACTAGTCCCGTTGACAGTCTCTTCGTAGAAGCAGGGATTCCCCCTCTACAAATATGACGAAGACTAGTCCTGGGTTTCTTATGCAATGGCATTCGCCTGTTACCTGACCATCCCAATGGGTCTCGCTTCCCCCCATCAGAATCTCCATCTCCACTCACTGGAATGCACACACCGTATTTCCTCCCACTCCCCCCTTGGATGGTGCCTAGACCATGGATTACAACTGACCTATTGCTGGGTCCTAAGGTTTTTAACACCCCTATGGTCTTCGGGCATCTTGTATGTCCCATCCTTGCAGAGTTCTAGGGTGCCACCATCTTCTACTGATGGTTCTAAGTTGATAGATAAGGCAGGATACGCTTTCACATCTCCTACTGGCTTAGAACACCATTTATTGCCAGGATCATGTAGTGTGTTCAAAGCAGAGCTGCTACCCCTTCACAGGGCTCTTTTTACTCAGGCCTCCCTCCACAGTGTTTTAACATGTACCAGCTCAATGAACAGCCTGCAAGCTATTGACCAATGCTACTCTCATCACCCTTTGGTCTCTGCTGTCCATGACTTTCTCTCTGCCCTTGGCTGTGCTGCCTGCTCTCTGAGTCCAAAGTCATGTGGGTGTCCCAGGGAATGAAATGGCTGACCGTTTTACTAGAGAAGCAGATACTTAACCCCCCCCCCCCCCCAATCCCCTTTCATGATTCTAGCTTTGGATATGCACATCCACATTAAATCTCTTTTTGTCAAAAAATGGAATGTTATCTGATCTGCTGCTCTCAGTAATAAAATCCACACACTCAAGCAGTCTACTCAGGTTTGTGCTCTTCCTTCCACTCCTCTCAGGAGTAGTTCTATTCTTATGCCTCTAGCAATGGTCATACCATGCTCACTCGTTTCCTCTTGCGTAAAGAAACAGCTCCACAATGTGGTTGTGGAGACAGACTGATGGTACCCTCTACGGTGGTGGAATGTCCCCTTCTTTTAGCCCTTCGTACTAAGTGTCATCTTCCAGATTCCTTAATTTTAATACTGGCATCATCTTCCAGATTCCTTAATTTTAATATTGGCAGACAGTTCATGGATGGTTGAACTGGTCTTCAGTTTCCCCCATGAAAGTGGTTTTTATTTTCAGATACAAAGTTTTGCTTTACTTCCGGAACAGGAGCAGGGTGGTTGTGGTTGGGACCTCTCTTCATGTTTTCTCGGTCTGGGACATGTGACCACCCTTTCTTGCAAAGACCACTCTTTTATCCCACTGTTTTCCCAGTTTTTAGATTTGGGCTACCCTTTTATACCCTCCACTGTGTGTCTTTTAACTTCCTCCTTTTATAGTTTGACTCCTCTGGTTCCGTCCACTTTTAGCAGACACTCTCTTTTCCATTTGTGACTTTGGAATCATGGAACTGATGACCTCATCGTTTAGTCCCATAACCTCCCTGAATCAGTCAATCAGTCATCATTTTTTGGTCCGGCTTGCGACAGGAACCTTCTGAACTAGCCCTGTGAACAGTCTGCTAGTTGAGGCTGGAGTTCCTTCATTACCTATCAGGTGCCAACAACAGCTGATGAATTTCAATGTACGCACTCATAGCTTCCCTGAACATCCCGACTACTGTGTCCTTCTCCGTGGAAGGGAGCTCCACTTCCCAAAGCAGCGATCCAGAACTGGGTTTACAATTGCTGCACGCCTCCAGTGTCTGTTCGGAACTGCAACTTCCTCTACTGTTGCCTCTGGTCAGCGAGACATCGCATCTGCTCCCATGGCTTGTGCCCCAGTCTAGGGTTGTCTCGAAGTTTCCTTTGGTCCAAAAGATTATATTGACCCCATGATTTTTTGTTTACTGTTCTTGGCTGTCCTCGAGAAATATACAGGTTCGCAGGTGGCATTCACAGGTGGCTCAACAGTCAATGGATGGACAGACTGCATGCACACGTGCACAGTACAGTGAACTCCACCTTCTGCCAAACGGCTTCAGTGTTTTCATTGCTGAATTGATGGCCATTAAATTAGCCCTTAGCCATGATTGTTCTTGCACTGGCAAGAGTATCCTCATCTGTAGTGACTCCCTTAGCAGCTGTCAGGCTATAGACAAGAGCTACTCTCGCCACCCAGTGGTTAAGGCATCCAGCATCTTGTCGCTGACCTCCATAGAGCTGGGGACCAGTCATTTTCGTTTGGATGCCCGGTCATGTCGAGATTTCGGGAAATGAATGAGCTGCCCGGTTGGCCAAGCCAGCCATCAGGATGCCGATTCTGGAAATTGGGTTCCCCCTTCGGTCATTTATTGCAGGGAGTTTGACTCTTAGCAATCGATGGCACTCAAAATGGTCTGCCCTGATCTCCCAAAACAAACTGAGGATAATTAAGGAGACCATGCCCAAGTGTCAGTCTTCTCAGCTTGCTTCTCGCAGAAAATCCACTGTCTGCATTGGCTACACTTGGCTGACCCATTCTTTGACTCTAGGATCCCCCTCACTGCCGATGCGGAGTCCGCCTGACGGTGGTCCACTTACTCATAGACTGCCCGAATTTGGCTGCTTTGAGGCGGTATCTAAATCTTCCTGACACGCTCCCTCTAGTGTTTGCAGGTGACACCAACTCGGCTGACCTGGTGTTACGTTTTGGTTGCAAAGGTGGGTTCTATTCATCCTTGCAAGGTAGGGCTGCTTGGTGTCGTTGATTGCCCATGGGATTGGAAGGGCACCAATCTCCAGTCCCCCCCCCCCCCCCCCCTTTCTCCCGCACCTGGGGTCCTTTGGCGGCCCTTGCCCTTGCTTGGTGGCCCAGCCGGGCCTCTACCTTTTCCACCATTTTATTCTTTTTCATTTCTTGGTTTTAATACCTTTTCATGACTGATCTTTTAACGACTTGCCTGTGCTGTCTTTTTTTTCTGGATTTTATCTCTCTTTGATCTTGTGTTAGTTACATTCAGGCTTTCTTGCCTCCTTCCTTAGATGACTACTCTAGGTTTACCAATGAATGGATGAAGCGACTGATGACCTTGCAGTTTAGTCCCTTTCACTCTAAACCAGCCAACCGATCGGTATGCTGAAGATCTCACAGAGGCCTTCACAGACAGGCAGTATTGCCCATACGTAGTCTGCAAACAGATCTCCCATCCAATTTCCCATAACACCCCCAATCCTCCCACCATCCCCAAGAACTGGCCACAAAGGGAGCACCCTTTTTGTCACACAAAACCACACCAGACTGAAATGGCTGAACCACATCCTTTGCTAGGGATTTGATTACCTATAATCATGGTCTTAAATGAGACATCCTACTCTAGATCCTTCCCACCTCTTCTAAAGTGGTATTCCGTCACCCATACAACCTCCACAACATCCTAGTCCATCCCTGTGCAAATCCCAATCCCAACCCCTTACAAACATCATATCCCTGTGGAAGACCCAGCTAGAAGATCCAGATGCAAGACCTGCCCTTAGCACACTGGACTCGCATTTGGGATGACAACGGTTCAAACCCACACCTGGCCATCCTGCTTTAGGTTTTCCATGATGTCTCAAAATTGCTTCGTGCAAATGTCAGGATAGTTCCTTTAAAAAAGTGCAGCTGTCTTCCTTCACCATCCTTTCCTAATTCGATGGGACCGATGACCTCGGTGTTTGGTCCCCTCCCTCAAATTAACCAACCAACCAACCAAGACGTACCCAGTCCACCTACCCACCCACCACTTCATATTCCAGTCGTGTCACTGGTTTGTCCTACCCAATTATGGGCTGGTCCACCTGTGAAAACAGCCATATCACTTACCAGCTCTGCTGCAGCCATTACACAGCTTTTTCATTGGTGTGACTAACAGTCATCTGTCCACCAGGATGAAGAGCAAATTAGACCACCCTGTGGCTCTACATGGAGTTGAGCATAACATGCTTGATTTAAATGGCTGCTTCATTACGTGAGCCATCTGGGTCCCCCATCACAACCAGCTATCCTGAACTGTGCTGATGGGAGTTATCCTAACAACACGTTCCCCACTCCTGTAATTATCCTGGCCTCCAGCTACAGTAACATACTGTCCCCACACCCTCCACCAAAAGCGTCCACCTCCTGCGTCCTATCACCTCATTCCCATTCTCTACTCTCAGCCTCTTTGTTTGTCGCCCTTTGCCAATGCACCCACCCATCTTTCTCTGATCCTCTTTTTTTCACTTCTTTTCTTCCCCACCTCCTTGCCCCAAAACCTTCTGAGGCTGCTTCTTTTGGTATTCTAGTTGCAGCACTCTGCCAGACAGCATTAGTCTGTCTCTCCATCCATACACTACTATCCCTTCCCCTTCCCATTGCTGCTGCCATCCGCTGTGATAGCTGCATTCTGGCCTGAGCTGCCAAAGTTGGAAGTCACCCCCCAGGGGTTAACAACTCTTTTGTGGACACGTGCGTAGCGAGCATGGGACCCCGAGCTAATGTGGCCCTCCTTCCTTTCCGGGCTGCATACCTTCCCTTTCCTCATCCTTCCCCCTCCCCCATCTTCACCCCCCCCCCCCCTCACCTCTGGCTCTTTCCTTCCCTTTCTCCCCCTCTGGGAGTATGGTTTGTGCCTACGTCCGGAGACGGACGCTGTAAACTGTTACAAATTCCTTGCTTTCTATACTTGGAAGTCTTCGTCCTTCCTCTGTCCTTCCCTTTTCCTTCCCGCTTCTCTCTGCCCTTTTCTCCACTGCGGCGTTTGAGACCCCTCTTCTTTCCTTTCCCTTTCTCTTTTTTCCTCCCTGTGCGTGTCTGAAGGCCGACCCACGCACTTCCATGCGTAGCCAGTGACGGGGTAACGCGTAATTCCCCGCCCCGGGTAGACAGGTAGGACACGTACGTACCCCCTGGTAACGGCCAGGCCCAGGGAGGGGTGATTACCTGAGCTGATACCTTCCGAAAGTGCCGATTGGTCCCTCCGTCCGTTTGTCGGGAGGTGTGACCTGAGGTGTGAACAATCACCTAAGGCGGGAGTGCCCTCAGTGAGGGCCCCCACAAGGGAGGAGCACGCCATCGGAGATGCTGGTAATCATGGAGGATTCTTCCGCAATGGTTTCCTCACCTTCCACTGTGTCTGCTCACAAACGTAAGTTCACTGAGTCTCAGCCACAGACAGTTCTTCCATCGTTGCCACAGTTCCTTGTTGTTTCTCAGTCTGACGAAGGTCACGACTTCTCCACGGTCAACCCTTTCATTATTCAGAAACGTGTCAACGCAATTGCAGGTCCTGTAAAGTCTTGTTCCAGATTATGGAATGGCACCCTGTTGTTAGAAACAGTCAGTGCCCTCCAGGCACAAAAATTGCTGCGTACTTCTCTGCTCCACACCTTCCCTGTCTGGGTGGAACCGCACCGTACCTTAAATTCCTCGCGTGGAGTCGTTTATACACGCTCCCTCGATGGATTGTCTGACGAAGAAATTCAGCACTACCTGCCTGACCAGGGCGTAACGGCTGTTCATAGAGTTATGAAAAGGGTTGACACGAACATCATTCCAACCCGTACTGTCTTCTTGACATTTGACAAAGTTCAACTCCCATCGAAAATCAAAGCAGGCTATGAGATAATTTCCGTTCGCCCTTACGTCCCAAACCCTACGCGTTGCTATCGGTGTCAGCGGTTCAATCGCACCAGCCAGTCCTGTTCCAATCCGGCCAAATGTGTTACGTGTGGCAAGGATGCCCATGAGGGTGCTTGTCCACCTCCGTCCCCTCGCTGCATCAACTGTATGGGTGACCATGCTGCTTCCTCTCGAGATTGCCCCGTTTTTAAGGACGAAAAGCTCATCCAGGAAATAAGAGTGAAGGAAAAGGTGTCTACCTTTGCTGCTCGAAAATTATTCGCCAGTCGCCAGCCCACCATGCCTCAGACAGGAAAATACAGCACTGTCCTTGCTTCTCCTCGGCCAACAAAGGAGGCGGCCACGCAGACTTGCGACCTCACCTTTAGTGCCACGGTCGTCAGATCGGCCAGCGCAAAGATCGCCCGTTCAACCTCACCACTTTCGCCTGCCCACTCTCTGGCTCACCCTTCATCGGGTTCTGCTAAATCTCGAGCCCAAAAGTCAGCCACCAAGCCTTCCAAAAAAAGAGCATACTCGTGAAGAGTTTTTACGTACCGCAACTTCCCAACCATCGGTTCCTCCTTCATCTAAACATCATACTTCTAAGAAGGCTACCAAGAAACCCAGTTCCTCTCCTTCTCCGCCAAGGCGTGTCCCATCTACAGCACCACCTGACGGAAATCGCCCTCGGCCGTCTTCTGTGTCGCCGAGGCGCACTGTTGGTGGCCGGTCAACCGGCCGATTGCTGGTGGCAGGAGCTGCTCCTGACCAACCTATGGATCAGGATCTTCTGCCTTCGGCTGAATGCCATTCCATGCTGTTGGTCGCTAGCTCCGAGCAGTCTTTGAGTTGACAGCAACTTTGGTCACATTCCTCCATTTTCTGTTCACCCCATGTCCATTATCCACTGGAATATCCGCGGCATTCGAGCCAATAGGGATGAATTGTCGATCCTCTTACGATCCTACTCGCCGGTCATCTTCTGTCTTCAGGAAACAAAGCTGCGTCCCCATGACCGCTTTGTTCTCCCTCATTTTCAGTCCGTCCGATATGATCTCCCCTCTGTTGAAGGCACTCCAGCCCATGGAGGACTCGTGATTCTTCTCCATGATACTCTCCATTATCACCCAATCCCCTTAAACACTTCCTTCCAAGCTGTCGCTGTCCGTCTTTCCCTTTCCGGATACACGTTCTCTCTTTGTACTGTATATATTCCATCGTCCACACCAATGGCACACACATGTCCGCCGCTCGTGGTCTCGCGGTAGCGTTCTCGCTTCCCGAGCACGGGGTCCCGGGTTTGATTCCCGGCGGGGTCAGGGATTTTCACCTGCCTCGAGATGACTGGGTGTTTGTGTTGTCCTCATCATTTCATCATCATCCCGGAAAGTGGCGAAATTGGACTGAGCAAAGATTGGGTAATTGTACGGGCGCTGATAACCACACAGTTGAGCACCCCACAAACCAAACATCATCATCACACCAATGGCACGAGCTGATCTCCTTCATCTTCTTGGTCAGCTTCCACCCCCCTATTTGCTGGTTGGGGACTTCAGTGCCCACCACCCGCTTTGGGGATCTCCACATCCTTGTCGACGTGGCGCCCTATTGCTAGACGTCTTCCACCAAGCGGATCTAGTTTGCCTCAACACTGGGGTCCCCACATTTTTGTCTGCCTCCACGACAAATTTATCTCATTTGGACCTTGCGGTCGGTACTATTCCGCTAGCTCGGCGCTTCGAATGGGTCGCCCTTGATGATACACACTCGAGTGACCACTTTCCATGTGTCCTTAGACTGCAGCCTCAACTGCCATATATGCGCCCGCGACGCTGGAAGTTTGCCCAAGCAGACTGGACACTGTTTTCGTCTCTAGCGACTTTCGATGACTGTCGCTTTCCCAGCGTCGACGATGAGGTCACACATATTACCGACGTTATTCTTACAGCTGCGGAACGTTCAATACCATGCACCTCCGAATTGCCCCGGCGCCCCCCAGTTCCTTGGTGGAACGAGGCATGCCGTGACGCAATACGTGAGCGGCGACGTGCTCTTCGCATTTTCCGTCACCATCCTACTTTGGCCAGCTGTATCCGCTATAAGCAGCTCCGTGCGCGATGCCGTCGCATCATCCGCGATAGCAAGAAGGCAAGCTGGAAATTCTTTATTAGCTCATTTAACACCTTCACTCCCTCCTCGGAAGTTTGGAGTCGGCTTAGACGGTTCTCAGGCGCGCCTAGTTTCTCCCCGGTCTCTGGGCTCACTGTCGCGCATGATACATTCGTGGACCCCGTCGCAATTTCTAACTCGTTGGGTCAGCACTTTGCTGAGATTTCGAGCTCTTCCAATTACCCGCCAGCGTTTCTCCCGAAGAAACGTGCAACGGAAGTGCGACCTCTCGCTTTCTCCTCTCAAAATCGCGAAAGCTATAATACTGTTTTCTCCATGCGGGAACTCCAACATGCACTCTCTTCTTCTCGCTCCTCCGCCCCAGGACCGGATGGTATCCACGTCCAAATGTTGCTGCATTTATCAACCCATAGTCTGCATTACCTCCTTCGCCTTTATAATCGAATTTGGACCGACAGTACTTTTCCCAGACGATGGCGGGAAGCTATCGTCGTTCCCGTTCCAAAACCTGGAAAGGACAAACTTCTCCCCTCTAGCTATCGCCCCATTTCTCTCACGAGTAGTGTCTGTAAGGTTTTGGAGCGTATGGTGAATTACCGTCTAGCGTGGTGGCTGGAGTCCCGCAGTCTTTTAACACCTGCCCAATGCGGATTCCGAAAGCATCGTTCTGCAGTTGACCATCTTGTTGCTCTCTCCACTTACATCATGAACAATTTTCTCCGGAAACGCCAAACAGTAGCAATATTTTTTGATCTGGAGAGAGCATACGATACCTGTTGGAGGACGGGCATCCTCCGCACACTGTTCTCTTGGGGCTTTCGAGGTCGGCTGCCCCTTTTTCTTCGCGAATTTATGGCAGAGCACACATTTAGGGTGCGGGTGAACACTACTCTCTCCCGTACTTTCTCCCAAGAAAACGGAGTACCCCAGGGCTCCGTGCTGAGTGTTGTACTGTTTGCCATTGCCATCAATCCAATTATGGATTGTCTCCTTCCTGATGTCTCGGGCTCCCTCTTTGTGGACGATTTTGCGATCTACTACAGCTCTCAACGGACCAGCCTTCTTGAACGGCGTCTTCAAGGATGTCTCGATTGCCTCCACTCTTGGAGCATCGAAACTTTTCTCTCCCAGTAAGACCGTTTGTGTTAATTTTTGGCGATGTAAGGAGTTTCTTCCACCCTCCTTACATCTAGGACCTGTCAACCTTCCGTTTTCAGACGTCGCTAAATTCTTGGGTCTTATGTTTGACAGAAAACTATGCTGGTCCTCCCACATTTCGTATCTTTCGGCTCGCTGTCTGCGATCCCTCAACACCCTCCGTGTCCTGAATGGTACCTCCTGGGGAGCAGACCGAGTGGTCCCTCTCCGCCTCTATCGCGCCTTAGTGCGCTCGAAATTGGACTATGGAAGCATAGTCTACTCCTCTGCTCGGCCGTCTATTCTTCGGCGTCTCGACTCTATCCACCACCGTGGATTACGTTTAGTGTCTGGAGCTTTTTACACCAGCCCTGTGGAAAGCCTTTATGCTGAGACTGCTGAACCTCCGCTGTCCAATCGGCGAGCAGTCCTTCTGAGTCGTTATGGCAGCCATCTGTCTTCCATGCCTGCTAATCCAGCCCATGACGTATTTTTCGACGCCTACTTTGATGTAGGGTATGCAGGCCGCCCCCTCCTCCCTACTACCACCGGGAGTCCGTTTCCGTCAACTGCTCCATTCTCTTTCCTTCGCTTTCCAAAAACCTTCTTGACAACTTGGGGTACAGCACCGCCTTGGCTCCGTCCAGGATCTGCCTACTCCGTGACCTTTGTCGATTTCCCAAGGATGGTACCCCTTCACTTATTTATCGTCGGGCATTTGCTGCTCTATGTGCACAAATGACGGACGTCACATTTATTTACACCGACAGCTCGAAAACATCGTTAGGTGTAGGGAGTGCCTATGTTGTTGGCGACACCCCAAATCACTTTCGGCTTCCCGACCAGTGTTCGGTCTATACTGCGGAGCTTTACGCTGTTCTCCAGGCTGTCCACTACATCCGCCGCCATCAGCGGATACAGTACGTTATCTGCTCCGATTCTCTCAGCTCTCTCCTCAGTCTCCAAGCTCTTTACCCTGTGCACCCTCTGGTCCACCGGATTCAGGACTGTCTGCGCTTGCCCCACCTGGGGGGCGTCTCGGTGGCGTTCCTCTGGCTCCCGGGACACACTGGTATCTGTGGGAATGAGGCGGCCGATATAGCGGCCAAGGCTGCAGTCTCTCTTCCTCGGCCAGCTCTTCAGTCGCTTCCCTTCACCGATCTACGGAGCGGTTTATGTCGCAAAGTTGCTCATTTATGGCATGCGCATTGGTCAACACTTCCCCATAATAAATTGCGGGAAGTGAAAGCCCTTCCTTGCGCTTAGACCTCTTCCTCCCGAACGCGTCGTCGGGAGGAGGTAATTTTAGCTAGACTCCGGATAGGGCACTGTCTTTTTAGCCATCGACATCTTTTAAGCGGCGATCCTCCCCCACTCTGTCCCCACTGCTCTCAGCTGTGGACGGTAAGACACCTTTTAATTGAATGCCCCTATTTTAATCCGTTACGCTCCCGTCTACAGCTATCGCCTGATCTATCGTCGATTTTAGCAGATGACACGCGCTCAGCCGACCGCATTCTCCAGTTTATTAGTGACAGTGAAATGACGTCAGTCATTTGAAGCATTTTTTTGGGACAACCAACCCCTTTCTGTAGTGGATTTTTAAGCATTCCTTCTGCTTTTAGTTTCTCCAATTTTATGACTTTGTTCCCATTGCTGCTGGTTTTAAATTTCGGTTTTTTACTGTTTCCTAAGTCACGGGCTGGGCGCTAATGACCATAGAAGTTTTGCGCCCTAAAACAAAAAAAAAATCCAGCTGTGACGATGTTTCCTCCTGGCGGCAGGTCAAAAGATGCCTGTTTCTTTTCTTCCGGCTATTTAACCTGGCAGCTCTAGTCTTTCTCCACAGATTCTGTCGTGAGGATTGGTGGCCGTTGGCGATACCCGATTGGCAGATGGTGATGTTTCGTATTACCATCCGTGTCGGAAAAAGGGGTCGCGCACGTGCGTATTCCGTGGCTGCTTTAAATTCGGCAGGAAACGCCTCTAGTGCCGGCTGGCGGAACGCGCCGGAACTACGTTGCAGGTGTGGCTTATTCTGCAGCGGTAGCCACCCGTTGTATTTGCGTGGCTGTGCGCGCCACGGCAGGTAGCACATCTCTACCCGAGTTATAGGTTTCACCACAATAGGTGCGATTGCCTGAAACCAATCATGGCAATGAAATAGTGTTCTTTTCTTGTAATATGTCCTAAAACTGCTTTAGTTATTTCTATTTCTGTGGTTTCTACATTTATAATGGTGTTGTGTGTTAGACCTATTAGGTAATTATTTTCCTCTCTGTAACACATCCAGCAATTTCTTGTTTGATGGCACTTGATTCATAAGCTTTATATCAAAGTACACACCTTGTGTTAAGGCAGCGTATCATAAATCCTTGAGCACTGTATCTTGTGGTGCAGAAGTATGACAGTTAATGTCCGAACAGGATGAAGAAACTCCTTCTGGCTTGTCAGATTTAAATTTTCCATGATTAGAAAAATAACTTAAAGCAAACGACAGGGTGATTCCTTTGAAGAGACACCTTCCTAATTTACTGTCTGTTTGAGATTGAACTCTATTGCTAATGACCCCATTGTTGATGGGATGCTAAGTCCTAATCTTCCTTCCCTGTGTCTGTGAATTGTTTTTCGGGCTGTGATATGATAATCACTGTTACTACCGGTAGGCATGGGGCACCTGCAGTGGTGATACGAGTTCAGCTGATAATTGATAAATACAGTTATCCCTTACTGCTACTTCTTGATAGTGGTTATTAAAACAAGACATTGTTAACGTTTTAATCTCTTCACATTTTTCATTTACTGTGGTACAGAAAATAATTTTTCATGTTCAGTGATGTGGTCACTCCATTACGTGTGAATAAAATCCATGTCGTGTCACTAACCGATTCTTTCGTAGATAATGTTGATCAACCTGTAGTAAGTAACTTTGAAATTTTATTTTTACAGTTTGTCAAATTTTAATATTTCTTTTGTTAATAACAGGATAAAAGCCTTTTAAATTAGTCCGCAGTGATACACACACACAAAAAATAACAAACATTTTTCATTAAGTCTTTGCAAAATGTATTTTTATCTTTGAAAAGACATTTATGTTATGATGTCACCCAGAAGGTACTTCTTTGTACTCCTTAGTACCAAGAGAAAGCGAATGAGCTGAATGAATCAGCACGTCAGCGGCCACATGCTGTGCTTGTGGCAGGCATCCAACAGGAGAACAGGCATTTACGTGAATTACAGCAAGAAAACCGGGAACTAAGAGCTGCTCTGGATGAACACCAAAAGGCACTGGAGCTTATTATGTCAAAATACCGTCAACATGTTACACGACTGGTAGCGTCGTCTAAAATTGATCTTGCTGCATTGGGCACACACAAATATTCTAAGGTAAATCATAAGTTTTATCATCTTTGTTAATATGCATTTATTTAAATTTTAATTTTAATATTAAGTAGTGACATTCTCAAAGGATTCTATGCATTGAACTGTACTAAAAGGTCAAAGCCAGTTCTAGATGTATGTGAAATTGATTTTTGAGCTGTTTTATCTTCAGAATTGCAAGTAAAGTTAGTTACCTGTGTACTTGATTTTAATACTATAAGTAGAGGAGAGGGAAAACTTACTACTTTTCATTAATTGTCATGCAAGAGCACATAAACCCAATGTAATAATTTTAAGCAACATGCAGAGAAGTGTGAAGGAACAGTATTAAGCCTATGTAACAGTCAAAACTGCCAGTTTTGTGTGTAATACTCCAATAGCCAGTATAGACAAGTAGAAAGATTAAAATGCATGACGAGTTGTTGATAAAGGACAATATCAATTTTTATGTAAGGCAGGAAATATGTGACCACTGAAGACAGAAATGAAGAGATGGAAATGTGGGTGGGTCATGTGGAACAAAATGTTTCATAATGTGTAGGATCCATACCAGCTTTGTAAACATGTTCTTCATCTATATGTATGCTTTGTCTGAAATCATAAAGTATGGCAATGCTAATAATTTTTTTTTTTCCTACATGTGTGTGCAATGCTTGTTTCAATCAGTGTCCACCCTGATGACAATACATCACAAACATTGCCTAGATTATGAAGACAACAGCACCAAAATTCATAAAAATCAATATTTTTGACATTGACCAAAGCATAGAAGGCATTACATATACTTGTGCATACAGTCAAACTTTTGTATATGAGCAAGGTGCTGTTGGTTGTGGCTATTGCATTTCAGTACGTTTTAGTTGCTCCAAAGGTCTCTTATTAATTCACGACAGAATTAAGTCTGGCATATATATTTCGAGCAGTTTGTTTGCTTGCTAGTTACATATTTTCCAACAGAATTATATGATGCATTCTAATGGCATTGAGAAAGTTTATAGATTTTTAATAATTTCTTTCCGTATGTGGACATATACTCTGCATTAACAAGTCGGGACATAACAGCACCAAGGGAGAAACCATCAACAAAAACAACTGTGGATACCTTCACTATCTCCTGGGCATATGACATCATTAGGATTGGGGGAGACATAATTCACCACATTTTGGACCAATCAGCATCTTCCTTCTGGTATTTTAATTATGTGCCTCATTTGTGCTTTTGGTATGGTGGTATAAAAAATAAGTTTCATACAATATGTATAGTGTTAAAGTGCGTAATTACTTGACTACTATCATTGCCTGTGCACACTGTGTTTTGTTCTTTGTACATGCTTTTGTGTACAATTAACTTTGTTTATGAATGATGCAGTAGCCCAGATTATTCCATAACGCATTAGTGAATGAAAATGGGCAGAATATTACAAGTTATTAATTTGTTTGTATCAGATCCCATGCATTGATACTTACATCATGTTCCATAGATCCCATCACAAACGGAAACCTTGCAAGATGCAGAACAAGAAAAGGTATAAATTTATTCAATATTTACTAACAATATTTATGGCAAAAGAATATTTTCTTTTTTAGTTGCCAGTACAGAAACATTTGTAACAAGGCTGACACACTCAACAATTTAAGCATTCAGTTCATTATCAAGCTCTAAGAATTTTATAACTTTCATTAATCAGAAGAAAGAAAAATGTATATGCGTATATGCTAATGGAAATGAGTAACTGCTACCAACCCTGAATTGAGAGAAACATTCAGAATAGGTAAAGAATAGGGAGTTACAGTGTATAATGAACATGACATGTTCAAATTCTATAGTACCATTAATTTAGTTTGTAAATTGCTTCTTGTATTGTTGACTCCCTAGTTCAGAATCAGTGAAAGTCAAAAGACTTTGTCACTAACGTTTTGTCGACACCCACTAACAAACTTAGCAATATGGAATCCGGTACCACTGTAGTATCTATTGTTTAGTGTCACTTTTAATTTTTCTATACTGTGTTGGAGTCTTTTGTGCTAGAAAGTTGAATCAATTCATGGTTCATTGTGAGCATTGCCTAAAACTTCTCCTCCATACTATCAACACTGGTGTGTAAAATTTAATGTTGAAAGTAATTTTTGTATGATGTCGCTGTCAAGTGACATGTCTTGTTGAAACTTGGACCATACGTAAAGACTTGATACAGTATAGTGCAGAAGGTAACTGAAAGAAATACAAAGTGAGATGAACGGAAGTGACATTTTTATGCAAGTACAATAAATACAATGAAGTAGGTACAATTCATGGTGGTCTCATGGGCGTTAGAAAAGGCAAAACGTGGATTCTAATAGGATACATAATTATCACGGATGGCAACGCACGTGCTGCAGTGTGCTCACTTGCAAGTCACAAGATTGGTAAGGAGTTCTTGTGGCAGGATGTTCCATTCATCCTCCAACGCAGTTGACAACTATTGGATGGTCTTCGTGGCATGTGGACATGCTGAAATACATCCCACTTGATGGGAATTGACGCGAGATGCAGAGTATGCATTACTATCCATGGTGATTACACTCTCTATAAGAGCTATGTCCCACCTTTTGTAATGCCCAGGGACCAACATAAATCACAGTGACATCAGTGTAGTTATTATCTTTGAGTAATAGTGTAATTTTTGTTCATCATGTTGCATATTTATTTCAGTTACCTTTTGTGCACCGTAGCAGTTCTTTGTACGCATGGTCCAAGTTTCATAGAGCTATGTTTCTTAGCACTGTGTGGTGGGCAGAGATAACTTTTCCTTTTCTTTGCTGCCGCCTCCCACCTCCCCCCCCCCCCCCCCCCCACCACCACCACTAACAAACAAGGAAAAATTTACAGACTGTACTATGGTGTAGGTGGCTATCAAGTCCAAAGTAAAGAAAATATATAATAAATTGAGAAGTAGTATTGTAATGAGAAGAAAAGAGTATTAGTGAATAAATAAATAAATAAATGAGGCAAACATAGAGGTAGAAACAGAAAGATACAGGAGTTGGAAAAAACTATGGAAGCACTAAGAGAAATGCATGCTTGAATATAATATATGCAGTTGCTTGCCAAACCTGTAGGTTGCACTGTTGCATGTACCATGAATGGCACCTGTGCAGTGTTCCCAATACATTTCAAATGCCAGTTGTGGTTATAACAGTTTTCTGTGAAGTTATGACAACATTATGTCAGAGCTCAATGCATTTTAACGTGGGCAAATGGTTTGTGCTCAAATGGTAGGTACTTCCGTGTTTGAAGTGTTTGGTGTTTCAGGAGGCACCATATCTAAAATTAATGCCACTTACAGGGAAAGTGGAAAACAATCATCCAAAAAGTCACAGTTCAGACAAACATGTGTATTGAGTGATAGTGGTAGATGGTTGTTGAAGTTTGTGATGAAAAATGAGATCACTGTTCCCCAAAAGTTGATGATGAATGGAATGTCACTCCTGTGAGTTCTGTCAGCAACAAAACAAAACAAAGAGGGGTCTGTGAGCAGGAAATTTCAGGGTGAGGTGGGATTCCAAAACCATTCATCAGTGATGCAGATGCCCTTATCAGGAAAACATGGTGCTCAAGCCATAAAACCTGGGCTGTGTAACTATGGAAGAATTTCATATGGTGGGGTGGTCTTGTTTTACACTGTTTCCAACTTCTAGCCAAGTCTGCATCCCAAGAATGAAACAAGATGGGCAGCCATATTGTGGTATTCCTTGAGCTTTACAATTAATCTGTGAGATCGCTTTACTGCCAAGGCTTGTGTGACCATTTTGGTATATCAGGGCCGTCCCATGTTGCACTGTTTCTTCCCAAAAGGTGATCATGTGTTCCAACATGACAGGCCCCCTGTTCACACAGTTTGCATTGTCCAGGACAACTTTTGTGAACATGAGGCTGTATTGTCGCATCTCCCCTGGCTGTCGCAATTGCCAGATCTCAATATTATTCAGTCATTGAGGTCTACTTTGAGAGAATGGTGCTTGATCACTATCCACCTCCATCATCGTTACCTGCCCTTGCCACTGTTTTGCACGGAGAATGGTAAAAGGTTCCCTTGAAACCATACAGGACCTGTATTTAGATATTCTGAGATGACTGTAAGCTGTTTTGAATGCCAATGGTTTTCTACACCATATTAGGAATAGTAATGTGTTGTGATTTTTAGTGTTTCCATACTTTTGTCCTCCTTCTGTATTTGAGGCTGTTAGTAAATGCCGGAAGTAGGTTGAATGTTTAAAAGAGTGAAAGTACAGAGTGTGTTCGACCTTCAAAGAAATTAGGAGTAAATCTAACACAATTAACAGGAAAGTTATGCTTTAAGAAAGCTGTTGCTTTCTCAATGACCTAATGCACTCATATGAATATTAACCAATACAATTATAGACTAACACATTTGTATGTACAGTGAGACTGGGTATCTATTTACAGTGGTAATTGTTACTTGTCATAAGAAAGGTTTTTAAGTGGGTTGGTGGAGACAGTCAGTTTGAGAGAAGTGGCCAAAGTCGTGTGTTTCTAATTTTTGTTTGACTTTCCTGGAGTACTGAAAAACTATAAACTGTAGACATAGAGATTAACTCAGATTGCACGGCCCCTCTCGCCAGAGATGAGAGTCCTCTCTCGGGCATGGGTGTGTGTGTGTGTGGTGTTCTTAGCATGCGTTACTTTAAGTAGTGTGTAAGTCTAGGGACCGATGACCTCAGAAGTGTGGTTCCTTAGGAATTCACACACATTTTTAAATAAAATTTGGAGCTGTTATCTATTGCTTTGTGGTAGTATAAATCAGTTTACTGAAATGACTTCTATTATAAACTACAGGTATCACTAAAGTGTAAAATAAGCAGGAAGTGAGTACATAAATGATGCAGAAGACAAGTTTGCAAATATTTGTAAGTTCAAATATACAAACTAAGATATCACATTTCTTTAAGGGTCAGCTTAGTAAATGATATTGGGTGTACTACATATTGATGTGCCTTGCTATTTTTAAATTATGAACATGCAGAAATTTCACTTAAACATTCTGATTTTGTGTACAAGATGGTACCTTTTAGTTATCACTATTTTTATTTATTTGAATTTGAATAATGCTAGGTGACCATCTACAGAGGTGAGGCCATTACAGATGAGAATCCTCCATTGGCGACAGTTACAGACATAGTCATTGTTTGCCAACTTCTCCGGGCACTGGCTGACTCGGGGACTTCCTTTTCAATAGTGTCTGCTTATTGTCATCAGATAAAGAAGACTATGTTCTGTGATATGAGAGCAATTGTGCCGAAGGCTGTGTAGGAAATATGTCCAGCATACTGGAAGATGTATTGCAAGAATAACCGTCATTGACAAAACTCAGCTCTTTGAAATTGTCATTTGAAGAGAATGTAGTCGTAACATTATTCTCAGTTGGGAGTTTTGCAGGCATTACAAGCCATGATAGATCGTGTAAGGTGAGAGCTCCAGATTGATGAAGTCTGTCATTGAAGACATTGTTATTCCACCATCATCAGTAACACGACTTCCAGTCGTGAATGAAGAATTACTGGCAGCCCTGGGGAGAAAGCTACTGTCGAATTGCTAATAGCACCTGGGCTGACTGAGTAACAATGTCAGTGTGTGTTATCTGTTCTGTGACAGTTTTTGGAATCTGATCTGGAGTGGAGAAAAGACTGATCAAGCAGCCAGTAGTGAAACATCCATTTCAGCACTGGGGATAATCCATCAGTCTACTTGTACAGGGTGTCTTGGCTGAATATTGGATAATTTGGGATGAAGCAGAGAAGGTGCTGCAAGATGACACGGTTGAAACTTCAGAGACTCCTTGGTCCTCACCTGTGGTTCTTGTGAACAAGGATGACACATGGCATTTCTGCATCTACTACTAACGGCTGAACAAAATTGCGAAGAAAGATTTCTATTGATTGTCAAGCATTGATGACACCTTGCAGTGCTTGAAATGAGCAAAGTATTTCTTCAACTATGGGCATAAAGAAAGACTACTAGCAGATTGAGGCTGACAATGCTAACTGGGAAAAGATTGCTTTCATAACTCCTGAGTGCCTCTATGACTTTAAGCTATGCTGTTTAGACTGTGTAACATTCCAGTTGAACACATGGACCATGGACATATCTGTCTTTGGTTTCTAGATGACATTGTTGTTATTTGAAAGCCATTTGAAGAATATCTAAGTTGCCCAACAACCATGTTGAATGTGTTCTGACTGTAACGTTCCACTGAAATCCGAAAAAGTGCCCCTTTGAATGAAATTTCCACTCTACAGCGGAGTGTGCACCGGTAGAAGACAAGGTACTGGTGGAATTAAAGCTGTGAGGACGGGGCGTGAGTCGTGCTTGGGTAGCTCAGTCGGTAGAGCACTTGCCTGCGAAAGGCAAAGGTCCTGAGTTCGAGTCTTGGTCTGGCACACAGTTTTAATCTGCCAGGAAGTTTCAAGTGCCCCTTTAATGCTCAAGAAAATAAAATCTTGAGCCACCTAGTGAATAGCAATGAAATCCAAGTCTAGAGAAAATAAAACCAGTCACAGATTTTCCAATTCCTTGACACATTTGTGATGAGAGAAGTTTTTTTGGAATGTGCTTGTACTACCAGCAGTTCATAAGAGACATCTGTACAAAGACACATACCTTGCAAAAATACTGCAGAGAGATCTCAAATTTTCCTGGTACGAGATGTAAGAAAGATCTCTCCTTGTCCTTGAAGAGTTGGGGATGTTTTCTGCAGTTCTAGCATTATATGACCAGAATGCGGAGACAGAACTTCACACCAATGCTAGTGGTTATGGTATTATGCTTCCAGATTACTCTCCAAGTCCAAGATGAACTACTTTATGACCAAGAAAGGGTGTGTTGCTGTTTGGACCATCACAGGTTCCAGTCATATTTGTTCAGAAAACTATTCATTATTGTGATGAACGACCATTCTCTGCGCTAGCTGACCAGCCTACATGATCCATCAGGTTGACTGGCGAGATGTGCACTAAGTCTTCAGGAGTACGATGTCACAATGGTGTACAAAAGTGGACACACATACAAGGATGCTGACTGCCTTTCAAGGAATTCTTTGGCAGAACACAGCAGCTTTGATGAAATCTGTCATTGCTGCACTAAATGACACTACTGTTGAACAAAGAGATGCACCTTTGAGAAATGATAGCTTTGGAGGAGGAGGAACTGACAAAAGGAGGATTCTAATTAATAAATGGAACATTGTGTAAGAGGAAGTATGTTCCAGCAGTGCAGAACTTGTTGCTTGTCGTCCCAGCTCATTGACTGCTATCTATGCTATTTCTATGACATTCCAACATCTGGTTATCTTAGCTGCATGGATACACTAGAACAGGGGTAGCCAAACTTTTTTACCTACTGCACATGTTTGTGTTCTAGTTAGTAGTAAAATTTTCTAAGTGCACAGTGGTTCCTCAGTAATGGTGGCTTGTAGGGAAGTAACTTTATTTGGGGATTTATACGGCAGAGGTACAGCAAGTTAAAGCATACAGTAATAATTAAGTACAAAGTACTTCAAAAATGTGGTGGTGCCAAAATGCAAAGTAGACGTTCGCCCAGGAATCAAGACTCACCAGTTGAACAAACACTTCAGCAACATACATAGGTCGCAGAATGGTCCAGCAGAGGCTTCTCGGAAGAATTATAAAGGAGTCTTCATTCACCTAGGTACAAATTCTCTTAGAAGCAACACTGAAGAGGAAATTGTAAGTGAAACAAAAAAACTTAATTCGATCAGCCAGTAATCTCTACAAAACATCTAGAATTGTAGTGAGTGGTATTGTATACAGACGATCCGTCAGTGATCAATACATAAACAGAATAAACCGTGATGTAAACGGAATCTGTAACAATCTAGGAGCTGTGTTTATAAATCCGAACAAGTTCTTAAACAATAAATGCTTGGGTAAAGACAGTCTTCATTTATATAGGCTAGGATCCAGAATTCTCAGTAAAATGTTCGCTGATACAAGTAAAATTCTGAATAATAAGTGAAACTTGTAAGTAATGATGGGGATGGGAAACGGTGTTTGCTAACAAAAACGGCGAGACCGAAACAGTACCCAAGAAAGAGTAGGCCTATGCCTGAACCCATAAATAAAAAAGTGTGTCCATGTATAATGCACTTGAATATAAACGGTCTCAGTGCTGACTTTTCAAACAAAAATCATAAACTTGATGACTTACAAATTATTCTTTCAAAATTTAAAAATATTATAGTTAGCTGTCTCAATGAACATTGGCTTACGTGCGGTAATATTAAAATTCTTTATAAAATCGAAAATTTTGAATTAGCAAACAGTTTTTGTAGAGGAGAGAAATCACATGGAGGTTCTTGCATACTTACTCATTCTGACATGAAATATGAAGTAAGGAACAATTTTAATCATTTGAATGAAGAATGTATATTTGAAAGCTGTTGTATCGAGTTAAGGGACCTAAATGTCGTAGTAATTTCTGAGTACCAGACAAAACTACAATTGAAGCTTTCCTGCTCAAATTTAAGTGCCTTCTTGAAAATCTTAATAAAGAAAAAAGGAAAAATATTATAATAGCTGCTGATTTCAATATAAAAATATCATAGCTGACAGCAATGATGTGTCCAAATTCAATGACTTGATAAAAACCTTTGGCTTCAAAGCAAACTTCATCCAACCCACTAGAATAAATGCACAGTCAGTGACCTGTGTTGATAATATTTTAACAAATTATGTGTTTGAAGATGTTAATAAATTTTGCTTAGATTTAGGAATCTCTGACCACTCTGCATTATTCATTGAACTACCAAAACACTATAAAAATTTTCATGTAACAAAAGCCACATGAAAAGGAACTTCAATGAAAAAAACCTAACTATATTTAGCAATAAGTTAAGAGAGGTTGAATGGCCTTATGAAAGCTGTATCTCAAGTCGTACTGACTTTAACAAATTTCTTGGTAGCTTTCTTGAAATATTTAATGATACTTTTCCACTTAAAGCCAAATGTAACAAAACGACTAGGAAGATTAAATGGATAACTCAGGGTATAAAAATTTCTAGCGCCAGAAAGAGGCAACTACATAATGAACTGAAATATTAGAAAAACAGACATTTTGCTTTGTATGTGAAACATTATAAAGCCATATTCAAAAAAGTTGTAAAGGCAGCAAAACAAATGTCAAACAATAAGTTTATTTTACAACATAATAGTAAGACAAAGGCAGTGTGGTCTGTTGTCAAATCAGAGTTAGGTGTTAAAGTCAGTAGTAATGAAATAACTAAGATTAAAGTAGATGATAATGTTGTTGTAAACCCATCTCAAATATCGGAGTGTTTAAATGAATTCTTCATAAATGTAGCAAAGTTAGAGGTTGATGTAGCAGGATATCAGAGTAAAGTAAATCCCTTTGGACTTGACCAAGAAGCTGAGTATCTCACAGATTTTAAAAAAAGTCACAATAAAGGATGTGAAAAATGTTTTATTGCCATTAAAAAATAAAAATTCTGATGGGTGGGATGGGATACCAATTAAAGTGATTAAAGCAGTATATGACATAATAGCACCCCCGCTAGCTAAAATAATCAACCAATCTTTTGAACAGGGGTGCTTTCCTGATGTGTTAAAATATGCCGAAGTGAGACCTCTGTTCAAGAAAGGGTCGAGGGAAGATATGGGAAACTATCGCCCTATTTCTATTTTCCCAATCCTGTCAAAAGTGTTAGAGAAAGTAGCTGCAAATCAGATCAAACATTTTATCGTAAAAAATGATATTATTGTAAGTAACCAATTTGGATTCCAACAAGGAAAAAACACAATGGATGCAGTAAATAACTTTATTGAGAACATATGCAAATCATTGGATCAGAGGAGTCAAGTCGCAGGTGTCTTCTGCGATCTTTCAAAAGCATTTGACTCAGTGAACCATGACTTGCTCTTCTACAAATTAAACAAATATGGGATTAAAGACAAAGCTCTGAAATGGCTCACATCATACTTGCACAACAGAAAGCAAAGGGTAAGTGTCACATCAAATGCAGTGAATTATTATTCTAAATAGAGTACAGTATCACAAGGTGTGCCTCAAGGCTCCATTTTGGGCCAGTCCTGTTCCTATTCTATGTAAATGACTTGCCCATAAATATAAATTCCCCATCAGTTCTGTTTGCGGATGACACTTCTGTTTTAATTGAAGATGATGCAGGAAAAATTCAGAGATCCATTGTGAGCACAATGGGTACTCTAGAAAACTGGTTCCAGTTAAATGGCTTGAAACTGAACATTGCAAAAACCAATATGGTACATTTCAAAACCAAACATTTGAAATGGGTGGATCTTAAAATACATCATCACAATCATCCTATGGAATAAGATAAAACAGTCAAATTCCTAGGACTAAATGTGGACAACTTAAACTGGAGTACAGACATTGAGTTCCTATCAAATAAACTAAGCAGCTTTGCATTTGCAATGCAAATACTAGCAAACTCTACTGACATGAGTACACGAAAAATAGCATATCATAGTTATTTTGAATCTGTCATTAGGTATGGTACCATTTTCTGGGGAAATTCAAGTAGTGTATCTTGAATACTGAAACTGCAAAAGAAAATTATAAGATACATGTGCAGTGCACAACAAACAGAATCTTGTCACCCATTATTTCGGAACCTGCAAATCCTAACAGTTCCCTCCATATACATTTATGAAATTATAATCTTTGTACACAGCAGACAAAAATTATTTGAGGAAAATCATTTTAACCACACATACAACACAAGAAATAAAAATAATTTTATGTTACCCAAACACCATTTGAAATTATATGCACGAACTCCACAGTATATGGGGATGACAATATATAACAAGCTAATGGGCAAAAATATATTTAATATGAAGCCAGAGAGTCTAAAAATAAGCCTACAGCAGATTCTGTGGGATAAATGCTACTATTCAGTAGAAGAATTCATAAAGGATGACATGATAATTTGAGCAAGGAGTAATTAATTGTTAGTCTTTTATTGTATGTGTAACAAAATTGTATTATTTTTATGATACCATTTGTTAAAATAAGTTGTTGTAATTAATTGTTAGCTTTTTATTGTATATGTATTTTTATATTGTATTATTGTTATGGTACCATTTGTTAAATCAGGTGTTGTATGTATATGGTAAAACTTTACCAAAATTTTGACGTGTCTCCTGTACCTGAATCGAATGGTTTAGGTTACGTACAGTATGAGACTAATACACCACAATTCACAATTCAGTACCAAAACATTTGGAAAACCTAATGAAAATGTTTTTAAAACTCCTACCACTTGCTGCCCACCATCTACCAACTGCTTTCCACCATAAAAGCTGGAACGCTTACTAGTAGTTGGTATGGACTAAGTTGACTACCATTGATCTTGGTAAAATCACACATGCATGTGACCAACAAGGTCCATTTCAACCCGTCAGACACTATCTGAGCTACTGTAAGCAATGCCAGTGATGGAAGCACATGCTGCAATTACCTCCATGGGATCTAATACCAATTCTGCTTGCAGCTGCACTATTCTACTGAATTGGAATTGGTGTATTGATGTTGTCCCTGAAGTCAAAAATTGGGAATCGATAGATAATAATCTGCGCAGACTGCTGACTGCTGAAGCTCTCTAGAAGTTGCGAAATTCCATATAAAAGACACCATATTGAAGCATGAAGCACCCTGTGTGATGATCTCTATTAGTGGAAAAGTTTTCTCACCGAAACTAGTATGAGAAAAATTTCTTGTTCTAACATCACCCACAAGATGACAAATGTCTGCCATGTACAGAATGCTTTAATGAAACATTGATGGATATATTTTCAATGTGTATTGATGTCAAACAGAGATATTGCTATACAATACTGCCAGTCCTGACATTCGCATACAACACAGCAATGAAAAACATACAGGTTTAACAGTGATTTTTCTGCTCAATTCTCGTGAGGCTGAAATGGCAGTGTTCCTGTTTCAACCAAGTGATGCTTAAATCTTTGTTTGTCTGTCCTTGTAGTAGATGGTTACAGGCTCCCATACAGATCCTAGTTGCCTGGGAGAAAGATGGAGAGCACTATAACACCAAGCAGTGGCCAGTGAGGTACAGTCTGTTCAGTATGAAATGAAAATTAAAAAGTGCAGCCATCTCTTTTGCATTTATTTATGCACCAGTTTCGGTGTTCCTTTACACCAACTTCAGGCCTCTTGACCAACAAATTTGGATGAATCCATTCTCAGGTGCAGTCATAAAAGGAGCTAGTATTAAATAACTGGTGTCTGTTGATCTCTAGTTTCCACAAAACTATCCCTTCGTTCATGAACCGACGATTGTCAGGTTTTCATGCCAATTTATGTTGGTCAAGAGACCTGAAGATGGTGTAATGGAACACCGAAACTGGTTGCATAAATAAATTAAATGCAAAAATGATGGCTGCAGGTGTTCTGATATTCATTTCAAATGATACTCAGGATGGCAAAATGAAACATGTCATCACCAGGAGTGAAGAAGCAAGACAGCTGGCTTCTATACACATCGTAGTTGCCCGGGAGAAAGGCGGAGAGCACTATAACACCAATCAGTGGCCAATGAGGTACAGTCTAGGCCACTTGCTATGGTTTTTTTATGCCTGAGACTATCAGAAGAGTTGCTAAAGCACTACTTTGGGGGAGGGGGATATTGTATCCTTCAGCATTTGTTGGATGTCACGCACAAAGTTGAGGAGTGTGACCCTTCATCCAGAAGACAAAAGCACAGAGACAACATCCACATCCTGCATATGAATCCCTTCCTGCATATGAATCCCTACTACAGTCCTGAAGCACAGCGACGGGGGCTTCTTGTTCAAAAGGGGGGGGGCTACAAGATTACCTCTGATGCTTTTGATGATGAAGAGGATGTGACATCATGACCAGAACCTGAGAATCTGACAGTACTGTGACAAAGAAGACCATTGACAAGATCCAGCTCCAGGATGATGTAGTTGGCTCCAATAAGAATTTTTGAAACACTGGGTCACTGTTTTTGCAGGAGAGGAAGCAATACTGCAAGCTTTGGTACATGCAATGTGGCACAGTGGTTAGCATTACTGCCTAGGAAGCAGTGGGTCACAAGTTCAGACATGACCACCAGTTATTATTTGTTATCTGGAAGGTTCTCAAAAATTTCTTGTTTCTGATGTTTGCATATTCTGACATATTCAGGATTTGTAGAAATAGCAGCACTCTCTGTCCATGACTTCATGTCTGTTCTGGTTGTATGTTGGTGTTCGTAATAAATGTGCTTCAGTGCAGTGTGTTGGACTTCATTGATGGCCCTGCTTTTTTATTTGATCTTGCATGGTTGTGATGTGATAATGCACTCTAATAAAAACAAAACAACTCATCATGAAGAACTTATGTGAATAGGATGGAAATTGGTAGATGTGATTCACATATTTAGACAGACAAATGATACCAGTTTCAGACAAATTGGATGGTTTATTCAAGAGAAAGAGCATCACAACTTGAGGAAGTGAGTGATGTGTGGGTCCACCTCTGGCCCTTATGCAAGCAGTTACACTGCTGGGCATTGACTGATAGTTTTCGGATATTCACTTGAGGGATATTGTGACAAATTCTATCCAGTTGGCACCTAGATGGTCTAAGTCCAGAGGTGGTTAGAGGGCAGTGCCCATAATGTTCCAAACATTCTCAATTGGGGAGAGATCTATTGGCCTTGCTGGCCAAGATAAGGTTTGCAAGCAAGAAGACGAGCAGTAGAAACTCTCACTGTGTGCGGGCGGTCATCATCTTGCTGAAATGTAAGCCCAGGATGACTTGCCATGAAGGGCAACGAAAATCAGGGTGTAGAATATTGTCAACGTACCACAGTGCTGTAAAGATGCCGTGGATGACAACCAGACAGCCAAAGGGGTCCTGCTATGAAAAGAAATTGCATCCCAGACCATCACTCCTGGTTAGCAGACAGTATAGTGGATGACATGTTGGTATCCATAGCCATAAGGGTTGTCATCAGACACATCTTAGGTGATCATTGGGGCTCATTCTGAAGTGGGATTCATCACTGAATACAATTCTATTCTAGTCAATGAGATTCCAGGCCAAAGAAATGCTTGGAGACGCACTGGGCAGTGGTAGGGTACCAATCTGGCTGTCACCTGACATCCAACAACTCTGTTGATCAGTACCAAGCTGAGGAACTGCTCTCATAAGGGGCAGAGGCAGACCAACACATCACTGACTTGCTCACTTTGTGGAGATCCAATGGTATTGACAGACTGCCATGTCATCCTCAGCCTATTGGCTTCACTGGATGCGGATATGGAGGGGCATGTGCTCAGCACACTGCTTTCCCAGCCGTTGTCAGTTTTTGTGATAGGAGCCGCTGCTTCTCAATCAAGTAGTTCAATGTGTCTCACAAGGGCTGAGTGCACCCTGCATACCAACAGTGCTCGGCAGACCAGGCAATTACCTGTCAAAGTGCTAGCCAAGCCCAACAGCACGTAAATTTGGTGATATGACAGGAACCGATGTTACCACTTCATGGGCCTTCCAAGGCCTGTTTGGAGGAGTTAAGTTTATTTCAATTTGTGAAGCTCTTTCTCTTGAATTTTGTGAAATTGTAATCATTTCGTATGGGTTGAATACTGTCTTTTGCAACTGTAATATAAGATTTATTACCGAATGTGTTTTGCTTTATTCTAAAGCATCTTTAGTGGTCAGGTTTTTTGTTGTTTATGTTATTTTTTATGTTCTTCTGTGTATATGTGTTACATTTTAACACACAGCACTTGCACTAACACTAAACGTATTCAGATTTCTGTATGTTGTGAAGAAGTACTGTCATCTCACCATTTCTGCAGTTGAGGAAAAAAAGAGGCAAAAAAAGTAAGACAACATGTTGTGTAATCATTTGTTTGTCTGTATGTGTAAATCACATTTACCAATTTCCATCATATTCGGATAATTCCTT
The DNA here is from genome assembly GCF_023864275.1 of Schistocerca cancellata. Taxonomy (NCBI): domain Eukaryota; kingdom Metazoa; phylum Arthropoda; class Insecta; order Orthoptera; family Acrididae; genus Schistocerca; species Schistocerca cancellata. The sequence continues at coordinate 572,818,292 of NC_064633.1, read as the reverse complement.
CGTGGTGCATCACTTTTTTTTTCACATTGAGAGTGTATTATCTTTAAAACATAAATCGGAAAAATAGACATAACTATCAAATTTTTTATGCAGAAAGTGCTGTGAAGTGTCAAAAAGTTCACTTCATTGATGTGGACAATTTAGTATGTTTATATTTTCTTTAGCTTTATTAGAGCAAGCAAGAGTTAAATCAAGCTGGAATTAATACTGCTACTTCTCATTGGATGAAGGGGGTGTGCAAAGAGCTCAGTGTGTATTGAGTAGCTCACCCTGTGACTTTTATCTCCGTCTGTGCTGATCCAGGCACTGTGCTATCGAAATGCATTTTCACCTGTCGATGACCTTATACCTTCTCTCTTCATGTGATTGTGAACCAGTATCTCTCATCCTTCAAGGTGCATCACCAGGTGATGGCCAAAAGGGGGTGTTAACTTAAAATGAATACTGTGTAGCCAAGAAGCAGGGGTGTTTCCTGCAGAAACCTAAGCATATTGACATCAAAGAATTGTAGGCCGGATGATTGTAACATGCAGCAGCTGACACTGGTGGTAGCTACCATTGTCGTGTATTTTATGCATGAAAATGGTCTAATTTGGCAGAAACTGATAATTAAAATTTACAAAATGCTATATAGACTGTGTGTTCATAGAACTGTATAATAGTTCACCTTTCTATATATCTGTTGTGGTAATCTATCTGTATCTTTCAGCTATGGCTATTACAAAAAGGACCTGCCTAAATGATTTCTGAACAGTTGGACAGTATTCCTGATACTAGAATCTCATAGGGACAACATCTCTTTGCAGATAAAATTCATTCATTAACTGAAAGCAGTTGTGCTGTGTCATTGGTTTGAGAATACTATTTCTGTTGTTAGTAGTTAGTTTGTTGGGTGAAGTTTAGTTTCCCTCTCCCCCCTCGGGTCACTGATGTGGTTTCCAAAGCTAGAATGTACATGTACATGTACATGTGCATGTTTCTATTTCAAGTGACTAGCATTGTAGTACACATCATTTCCATCTGCCCAAACACAATCAGCAGAATAATTTCATTTAACAAAGAGTTCTTAAGAATTAAAAGTATAAATTTGTGGAACAAAATAATATTATATTTAATTTTGTTCCATTCCAGAGCTATTTACAGGCAAGTAATATGTCTTTGAGAGGGCAAAATGTTTGTTCCATTGCTTCCCTCTTATGTGTTCAGAAAACAAAGGTAGTAATGATTTTTTTTAATTTTTGCATTATAGGTAATTTGTGAACAGTCTAATAAGATTTGTGAAATGGCTGCTGTTATGAGGAAATCAGCTGAAATTGATGAGCAAAAAGCACTTGAGGAAAGAGAATTGGTGACCAGGTTGGCTACTGAAAATAAGGTAGGCTATGTGATTTTTATGTATTCACATAACTGTAATTTTAAGGGGTCAGAAAATTCAAGATGTTTGGCGAAAGTTTGGATCCCTTATTTTCACAAGGAGAAGCAAATCATTAAAATTTCATCAGTTTGTGATGTGAAAACACATTTAAATTTTAACTGCTGATATAACTGGAACAAATATCTTGGGCTATTTTGTAAAGTTCAAATAATGTAAAGTGATGAGTTTAAGTAGTTGAATCAGTAGAGGTAACCGTTCACTGCATCAAAATTGTGTGTACACAGTTCTCCACAGCTTGTAAGTATTGGTTAAAATAAATCTTTCTGTAACCCACGTGCTGTGACACGTAAAAATATTTGATATGGTGTTTTCCTGTGTTAAAATATGGTTCAGATGGTTGTTATTATGATTGAGTATAACATTTAAATAGCATTTACGGTCAGTATTCTCACTAAATGTCTGTCATTTTTATGTAATTAAAGCTTAAAAAATTGATGCTCTGGTAAAGTCACAGGCTAGGAGTAAGACGACACTATACTTGTGTCATAGGAGTGTTAAACAAAGTAACGAGGTTTTTACATATTTTTGCTGCAAACAGTTGAGCTATTTAGTGATGGAAAATGCAATTACAACTTTTAAGTAACAATAGAAAGGAATTTTGTGAATGCTGATAGTGGAAGCCATGTGAAAGTTGATCGTTTATGCTCTACCCATTTAGAATGGCAATATGTGCAACAATGGACATTCTTTTCTCTGTTCCAAAAAATACATTAAACTCACTCAAAACTAAGGAATTGTAGAACATTTGCAAATCGGTCCATTCATTATAACTAGATTGTTGAATATCAATCATGAGCTACGAACCAAAGCACAAAAAAATTATTCTTGGTAAAACTTAGTGCTGATGATACCTGTGTAGAAGACACTCTGACGAGAAGGGGCATCTGTCAGGGATTCTGTGGTGCAATGGATAATGCATATGACTGTAGTGCAAGAGGTTACAAGTTTGAATCCTAGAAGGGTCATGTATTTTTTAAAAGTATTTACATGAAATACGAAAATAGCATTAGCAAGAACTGATTGTAGCAGTTGTTTAGATTGTGGGATGTATTATAAATAGCTTCACATTAGTCGTACTCTGAGAAATGGACAACAGAGGATAAATTCATTTACTTTGTGAACAAACCATTAACTTTTTTGTGAAGTGTTGCTAATAGTGAAGCTATGGCTATGCGTCCACAGTACAATGACATTATACAGGAGATATAAAGTGTGTACAACATGGAGGTTACACAAACATAAGGGCTGTAATGTTTGTGAGTGTAAAGTAATGTTAGCATCTGAAGCAGACTTACTTCCTCTTTATGTAAGGTGATGAAACTGCAAAGGTTTTAACAATAAGGGTCCTATCTAGACAGCACAAAGACAAAAACATAGTTTCTAATAAAATAAAAAGTTTGTGGTCACATTACATCTCACCAAACGTGATGTGTGTGAACAGCTATTGCAGATGTAAGTGCCTGTAAACAGTAGACTGTAAAGTCATTTTACAAATAAGTTAAAAGTCTTTTGTGTTAGATTTGAACCAGAGATGTATGGGCATCATCTTATAAAATTCGACAGTTTAGCACTCTAACAACTGAGCTACCAATTAATTGAGATGTAGTTAGGTAAAATGACAAATTTCGCTAGGAGTTTCATTTCATTGATTGACGCTATCCTTCATTGTAAGAGTGGGAGAGCATATCTTGGAGATAAGTTAATGTTAACTTCACAGTGCAGTTCACTTTTAATTAAGTTAGTGAATTTGTGTGTCAACATGGTAGCAATGTGCCGGTACAGTACAACCACAAAAACACTCCATTAGAGGCATTTTATGCCTGTGACATCACTGGCTAGCTCGCTGCTAATGCTAATCCACAGTGATGTCTTATTTTGGAATCTACGTTTCAGAAAATGGGTTACAAACAATGTTAGGTTAGGTTAGGTAAGACCACTCTGTTTGTAACCCATTTTCTGAAACGTAAATTCTAAAATAAGACATCACTGTGGATTAGCCTTAGCAGCGAGCTAGCCAGTGATGTCACAGGCATAACATGCCTCTAATGGAGAGTTTTTGTGGGAATTCAAATTATTTGAATTTCATTTCTATATTTATAAAGAATACTGAAACTAAAGAGGAAAAAAAAACATGTTAGAACATGATTCATCATTAAGACTGTTTCCAAAAAACAGTCAGATACCTTATTGCTAGACTGGTATTTGAGCTTATGGCCCAGCATCAGTGGCATTTTATGCAGGGGACACAAAAATAAATGTCTACATATTCATATATAACAAAAATATGCTATGGATAGATTGCTGTTCACCATATAGATGAGGTGTTGAGTTGCAGACACACACAATGAAAAGACTGCTAAAATATTAAAGCTTTTGGACAAAGTTCTTCTGCAGTAGCACACTCATACATTCATACAAGCACAACTTGCACACACCTGGCCACAATCTCATCCGTCACAGCCAGGATCTAGTGCCATGAGACAGTTAAAGCTTTCTGGGGATGGTAACAAGCTAGACATAGTCGCTCAATATAGGAGATCACCATACTGTAATGAGTAGTGTTACGGTTTCAAGCGAAAAGTTGTAGGGTTGGTGGTTTGCATCCCACTAAACTCAAACATTTTTTCTTCTAACCTTCTCTTTTTTAGTAGGTTCCAATACTTCCTTATTAGTTTGTATTAAACTATAATATTCTATGTAATGTATATATAAAGGCACTCTTTCTGAGGGGTGAGATTGTTCAGTTGGCTTAATCTAAAAGGTACGTTGTACCAGTTACAGTAAGATATTTTGCCCTTTTTTTTCTTTTTAAGTTTTGTAATTCAGATGTAGACATTCTGCTACTGAGTAGGATCAGTGATAAATAAGAATAACCTTAGGGTTTTACTAAAAAGTGAAAAATGATGATTTAATATTTATCTAATGTGGAGAACTATTGTAAATTTGTATCACGCTATTTGTAGTGGATTTTTATAAGCCGATGTCCTCATTGACTGAACATCGTACTTCCATTTTTACCTTATAACATTTTCATGGGAACTGAAGTTCTTATTTTTGTATACTGCAGACAGCACAACCTGACTAGCGTATGGACATGGGAGAAAAATACATTTTAATAGAGCTAATATGGGAATTTTATGCCCTACCATTTCATAAACAGTGTGATTTACAAGTCAGATACAGCCGACAACTGCCACAGGAGCGTGTTGCAATCACACATACCACGATAGGGGCCACGTACCATATGCACAAGTCTAATTGTTTCTGAGCATTGAGCAGCACTTTGAACTCGACACACTCAACATTGACGTTACACAGCACAGTCCATGTGCCGAAGGCTTAAGGCCTAATCCCTGCGTGGTGTTACATTTTATATATTGATATCTGTAACAAAAGAATATTTTGTGTACATAACATTAGAAGTATAATGCTATTTAAATATTATGTACATCTATATCAACTGACATGAGTGCCAAGTATGAAATCTCTGTTGTTAAAATTAATGTAGGTTTAGAAAATACAACTCCATGAATATTTAACTGAGCAAGGTTGGGCAGTGGTTAGCACACTGGACTCGCATTCGGCCATCCAGATTTAAGTTTTCCATGATTTCCCTAAATCACTCCAAGCAAATGCTGGGATGGTTCCTGTGAAAGGAACCCGAGCTTCTGCTCCGTCTCTAATGACCTCAATGTCAACAGGGTGTTAAACCCAATCTTCCTTCCTTCCATAGATATTTAAACTGTAATTATAACTGCATCTATGTGATCATGGTAGATAATGAACGCTGCCTTATCTTTGTCATACACAGCTTGTCCTGTGTACTTGTTATGCCTGTGAAATGCCAAATGGCCTCACTTCTTGGTCTTATTGGACACTACTACCCTTGTATAGTATTTGTTCAAGAACAGTACTCAGTATTTATATTTTTGTTTATTTATTTATTTTTTTATTTTGCCATCTGATGTATTTCAGTTGATACATGGTGTATCATTACATATAGGCCTTGATATTTTGTTTTTTTGATTTGATAACAATCTTCTACAACTTAATAAATTTGTAGTATAGACTATAGCATTATATATTTATGATATTTTACAGTGTATTCAGTTCTTTTTCACAATATATGACTATTTCCTTTACGTTTACAGCATTTTAACCCTTTTACTTGAAATAATGATGGCCTTTTGTAATCTATTTGTTCTGTCTTTCTTTATTTGTTACGCATCTACTTTTGATAGGGAATGTCTTCTTAATGTGTTCACAATTTATTTGGTTATGAAGAATCCAAAACTCTATGCTCTTTCTTTGTCATTTTGAATTTCATTCCAGCTTTCTTTAGCCATATTGTGACTGAAGGTACTTACATTGTTGTCACGCATTTCTTGGTATTTAATATAGAGCTACCTGTGCTTTAGACTTCGTTCTACTGAGATTATTTGTCCTTTGTGATCAGACAGATAGTTTTAAGTTACTGTTAATGTCTAGTTATCTGCCTGTATTTGGTGACCATATAATCTATATTAGAAACACTGTTTGTAGTCGTTCTGGTGTAGTCATAGATTGTGTCGTGCAAATTGTATGTGCTCAGGAGTGAGCAGAGATCCGCCTTCAGTTTTGATATCTCATTATAGTCAGTGCTGAGCCTCACTAAGTTAGATCACATTTCCAATGACAGCATTACATAACAGTTTGATATTGCACCGATCTAAGACCTGATGCATGAGAGTTGTCTTCGGTGGTTTGGGCATGTTTTATGGGCCAGTGATGACTCTATTGCCAAGGCAGGTTACACACTAGAAGTCATTAGAAGAAGACCCAAAGGACAACCAAAGCAACGTTGGGCTGATACGATTCATAAAGACCTTAAAAGCGTGAACATCCACCAAGATGCAGCCCGTGATAGTGCGAAATGGAGACAACGGACCCATGTAGCGAACCCCACAGGCATGCAGGACAAACGCTGAAGGAAAAGATTATAGTCAGTGTTGAGGTCACCACTCAGTACAGTCTTGTTGTTTCCTTTACAATTGCTGGCCTTATTTAACACACTATCTAATTTAATTAAAAATGACTTGGGACTACAGTCAGGTGGACATTAGATGTTGATGATATATTTTGTATTTTGAATTACAGTTTCAATTGCTGAACCCTCAAACTTTTTCAGTGCTATATTTTACTAGATCAACTCTGGTCTTTACCATGTTTGTAAGCAATTTTTTCACATATATGCAGCTGCCCCCAAAATATGTGTTCATCCTTTTTTCTTCATTTAGAGTGTATCGTAGAGATTTTTTATTTGTAGCATTTTGATTATTTTCATGAAGATGGGGTGTTATGTGTTATTTTTGCACACCTGGAGGAAATCTTTTCCTTGCCTAGCCTGTTGACATGCAACCCATGAATATTAAAATTGAACCTTGTAAGTCTCTTAGTTTCAATATTAAAACCTATCCTGCATTTTTTGAAATTGGAGTTACCTGTAGAGGAGACAAGCATTCTATTAAATAACCTTGTAGTCTTGTTTAGCTCTGGTCTGCCATTCTTGCAGTGAGCCAGTCATCTTCACAGTCAGTGGCTATCAAATGTAAATGGAATAAGGCTAATGATTCAAAGAACCTCACAACTGCACCAAGGTTCTTTGTTGTTTCACATACTGAATATGGTTAGTCCTATGCAATGGTAAATCCATTTCTCGTTCAGAAAGGCATTGATGCAATTGCCTCGTGATGACTGGGTGTTGTGTGATGCCCTTAGGTTAGTTAGGTTTCAGTAGTTCTAAGTTCTAGGGGACTGATGACCATAGATGTTAAGTCCCATAGTGTTCAGAGCCATTGATGCAATTGCCAGCCCTGTGAAATCCTGATCTCATTTATGTAATGGCACTTTGTTTTTGGAAACTACTTCAGATACTCTGGCACAACTACTGCTTGCCACTTCCCTTCTCCCCGACTATCCTGTTGGTGTCGAGGCCCATAGAACTCTGATTTTTTACTGTTGTGTTATTTATACAAGGCTGCTTGATGGCCTGACCAAGGCAGAAATCCAAATGTACCTCTCTGATCAGGGTGTCATTTCAGTTCATCGGATCATGAAAAAGGTCGATGCCTCCTTAGTGTCCACTTGCACTCTTTTTCCCACTTTTGACAGAGTTGTGCTTCCGTCAAAGATCAAAGCAGGTTATGAAGCTACCACAGTCCATCTGTACATTCTGAATGCAATGTGCTGCTACCAGTGTCATCATTTCAACCACACTCAAATGCCCTTTTGACATGCAGCCAAATATGTAACATGTGGTGGGAATGCTCACAGGGGCAATTGTCTGCCTCCTTCTCCCCACTGTATCAACTGCTGTGGTGACCATGCTGCCTCCTCTCCAGATTGTTCCATGTATCTTGATGAGCAGGCTGTCCAGGAGATCCGGGTAAAAGAAAAAGTGCCTTACCCGGTCGCTCGCAAGTTATTGGCTTGTTGCAAACCCTGCATTTTACTGTCTGGCACTTACAGTACTGTTCTTGCTACATCAGGGATATATCCATGCAGACATGCAACCTCAAATTCAGCACTGCAGTTGTGAAATTACCCAGTGTCCTGGTAGCATTGCCATGTCCTTGTCCAACTGTGCAACAAGCCACCAAACTTGTGCTTCATGGTGCAGAGTCTTCTGTTACACAACCGGCAGGCCAGAAAGGACAGAAAGAATACTCCCGTGAAGACATCCAATGCCCTTCCAGCCAACAAACATTTGAGTCTTCCTCTGCCAACAGGAAAGGCTCCAAGAAGTCAAGCAAAGGCAAATGATCATCTCCTTCACTGACTTGGAGATCCTCTTCAACGGTGTCACCACGTGATACCCCCACCTGGCCGACAGTCTGGTGTGAACCGTCAACCATTTTTCTACCCAGGACACCTCTATAGATCTCGTGGAGCTGGATCTTCCAGCCTCTGTGCCCTTTAGCAGCGAGTCTTTGAAGGCTGGCACTAGGCAGCCGCTGAGGTGACACCCATTCATTTTTTCCCTCCTTCTCTTTCCTCATTATGAATGTCTTCAATGAAACATTCATGACCTTTGATTGAACAAATATGATTTACTGCTGTTCTTAGAATTGCAGCGTCCTCTTGTTCTCTGCCCCTGGAAACAAAAATTGCTTCCTCACGACCACTTTGAGCTCTCGCATTTCTTCCCGGTCTGTTTTGACCTTCTCCCCCGATGATGGTATTCCATCTCGTGGGGTAGTTGTGCGGCTCACACGGGATGACATTCATAGTCAACCCATCTCCCTGACTACCCGCCTTCGAGCTTTGCAGTTCACCTTTTTCCTTCCTCACCTGACCATGTACCTTTGTACCATTTACATCTCTCCGTCATTCAGTGTCACCAGGCAGACTTCCTCAAGCTTATTAGGCAACTCCCTCTCCACTTTCTGCTGCTCGGTGACTTTAATGTGCACTATCCCCATTGGGGCTCTCCCAGAACCTGTCGGAGAGGTGCCCTCTCGGCTGACCTCAATCAGCTTATCCTCCTCTGCCTTAACACAGGAGTCACCCATGTTCCTTTCAGACTCCATGCATACCCATTCCCATTCAGACTATCCTTCTGCACTGCCCAGCTTGCCCATTGTCTCGAGTGATCAGTTCTCTGAAACACACTCGAACGACCATTTCCCATATGCTATCTGCTGACCCCTACCCCACCTACATGTACACCCAAATGGCAACTTGCTAAGGCCAGCTGGAGGCTTTGCTCCTCCGTGGCAATCTTTGGAGAACATTTCCTCAGTTGTGATTACCAGGTAGAATATCTTAAAAGTGTTATCCTTACTGTTTTAGAACGTTCCATTCCTCGCCCTTCCTCTTTACCATGCCATGTACCGGTCCCTTAGTGGACTGGGCTGAGCCGTGATGCAGTTCGTGTGTGGAGATGTGCTCTCTTGTGTTTTTAACCGTCTTCCTACGATGACAAACTGCATTGATTATAAACAGTTGTGTGCACAACGTCATCGTGTTCTTCGGAGCAGCAAAAAAGAAAGCTGGATTTCGTATACTAGTTCTTTTAACAGTTTTACTCCCTCTTCCATCACGTGGGCCAACCTTCAACAGCTCTCTGGGACCAAGATCCAGTCCCCAATTTTCGGCCTGACAGTAGCAGATGATGTCATTGTGTACCCTGTTGCTCCTCTCACTATCACCCTGCCTCCCTCCATCAGAGACAAGTGGAGGAGGCTCGGGTGATACATTCTCCTCTCAAAATCGTGAGTGCTACAATGCTGCCTGTACTGTGAGGGAGCTAGGTTATGCTCTCACTTCATCCTGGTTCTCTGCCCCAGGGCCACATGATGTTCACATTCAGATGTTGCAGCAGCTTTCTCTTGTGGGCAATCACTTTCTGCTTCATATGTACAACCGTATCTGGGCAGAGGGCACGTTTCCCAGACACTGGTATGAAGCCAGTGTCACACCCGTAACTAAGCCCAGTAAGGACAAAACCTTCCTTCTAGCTGCCGCTCCATTTCTCTCACTAGCTGTGTTTGCAATGTGATGGGACACATGATTCATGCCCGGCTGGTATGGTGGCTCGAGTCTCGCAATTTACTAACCACTGCACGATGTGGGTTTCGAGTGCGCTGCTCTGCAGTTGACCATCTCGCCATCTTGTCCACCTACACCATTAATGGTTTTCTGTGGAAATCTCAGACTGTGGCTGTGTGTTTCGATTTGGAGAAAACCTATGATGCCTACTGGAGGACTGGTATCCTCCATACTCTCTACAAGTGAGTCTTCCATGGCCGCCTGCCCCGTTTCATTTAGGAATTTTTAAAAGATCGAGTTTTCTAGATACATCTGTGTTCTGCCTTGTTGGACATCTTTATCCAGGAATACGGTGTGCCTCAGGCACCCTGAGCATCATCATCTTTGCTGTCGTCATTAACCCTATAATGGCCTGTCTTTTGCTGGGCATCTCTGGCTCCCTTTTCGTTGACAATTTTGCCATGTATTGCAGTTCTCAATGGACTTACCTCGTTGAGCAGCGTCTTCAGCGATGGCTTGATCCTACTTACTCATGGAACGTTGACAATTGCTTTCGTTTTTCCACTCACAAAACTGTTTGTATGAATATTTACCTGCGCAGTCAGTTTCTTCCACCATCTTGGTCTTGTTGCTCTTCTGTTTGTTGAAACTATGAAATTCCTAGGGGCTCATGCTCGAAATGAAACTTTCTTGGTACTCCCACGTGTCTTATTTGGCAGCCCTCTGTACATGATCCTTCAGTGTCCTGTGCGCCCCCAGTGGTAGTTCCTGGGGAGCAGATCGAACCATTCTCCTCCATTGGTACAGGCCCCTTCTCCATTCGAAACTAGACTGTGTGTGTTACTATCACCATGACTTTCACCTCAGCAGATATGCGTGCTGTTTGTCTGCCATGCGTGGCCGCCTATCCTCTACTGCCTCCTTCAATGACTCCTTTGATCGCCAGTATGGGGCGTGTCCCTCTACTCTGTTATCTCCTGGAGTTCGCTTTTGGCTCTTGCTCCAGCAGCTTGACTTCACGCTACCTGCCAGTTTCCCGACGGGTGTGAACCCATCACCACCCTGGCTTCTTGCAGTGGCCCATGTTCACCTTGGCCTTCACTCACTTCCTAAGGACACTACTCCAGCCTTGCGCTATTGTCTTCAATTTCACGACTGTCACGTGGAACTTCATGATACCTTTGTGTACACTGATGGCTCTCAGACTGACTGTGGTATCAGGTGTGCCTTCATCATTGGCATCCACGTTTTTCACTATTTACTTCCAGAACATTGCTCAGTATTTACAGCAGATCTCTTTGCTCTCTATCAGGCCACATAGTACATCCGGCAACACAGGCTTTTCAACTGCGTCATCTGCTTCGACTCTCTCAGTGCCCTTCAAAGCCCCTGGGTACTGTACACCATCCCTTACTTAGTGAGATGGGTCCAGGAAAGCTGTCACTTGCTCACTCTTGATAGAGCCACTGTGATGTTGGTGTGTGCTCCTGGTCACATCAGTCTGACAGGAAACAAGGCTGCTGATGCTGGTGCCAAGGCTGCAGTCCTTGTACTTCAGCCCACTAGTTCTTAAACTCCCTCCAATTATCTCTGTGTTGCTGTCTATCTGCAGATGGTGTTACTTTGGCATCACCATTGGTCCTCCCATCATGGGAACAAGCTCTGGGATATTAAGCCTCTCCCAGTGGCTTCGATGACCACTTCTTGGCCCTCTTGCAGTGAGGAGATCATTTTAGCACGGTTACGTATCGGGCACTGTCTTTATAGCCATTGCCATTTGTTAAGTGGTGCTCCACTATCCCTTTGTGCTCATTGTGCTAAACCTTTGACGGTCCGCCGTTTCCTGACGGAATGCCCATTTTTTGATCATTTATGTTCTCATTTGTGTTTGTTGTCTGAGTTATCGGTCGTTTTAACAAACAATATGTGGACTGTCGACTGCGTTTTACTTTTTATCCATCGTAGCAATATGGTGAAGGACACATAATTTCCAGTTCAGGACCTCCGTTTCATTATGGCGTATTTTATAGACCTTTCTGCATGTCCCTGTTTTTAGCTGTCTTCTCTTCCATCAATTGGGCTTAACTTGTAGCTGTTTTTTAACTTTTTTTCCCATGTTCTATAGTTGTGGACATCGGTACGTATAACCCTAGGTATTTTTGTGCCCTAAAACAAAACAAACAAAACCTGTATCACCTCTGACAATTATGCACCTGGCTTTATGGTACTTCACACAGCATACATGTCATCTAGTTCAGAGCTAATCAAATTACATAAATACCTTCCATGACTGACTTAGCAAAAGAATTCTTTTCTTCTCTGCCTCAAATGTTCCTCTGGAGTCTTCTGTGAAGACGGTACATTCACAGTTTGCACGCGGTTTCAAATATTAATTTTGATTTTATATGATGTTTGAGCACTTTACTTTTGATTTCTTTCAGTACTGTTCTTGCTTTGATCACTAACGGTATGCAGCACTGAGTGGGTATCAATTTTTTTTTATCACTTCTTCATTTGGCACACCTGAACACTGTAACAGGCTCTGTGTCATGTTCTAAAGCATTTTCTTTTTGTGTTGCAGTGGTTTGTTTGCATATGGATTTGACAGTATCAGACAGATCACACGTAACTAGTGACCGCACATTTTTACTGTCTGCAGTTGATACTTTATTTAAAGCAAAATTTACATCTAGATTTATTTTCTTAATTCTCTTTTCTGGTGTAACAAATATTGATGTTTGGAACTAGGATAACAAGAGCATACTTCAGGTGTTTGTTTATTTCCCGTTCTAGTACCATAAACTTCACTTCCAGTTCTTGATGTTTCACTTACAGTTTATCATGTTTGATGTTGTGTTCCACCATGTCTTATTTCAGACAGACAATTTTACTTTCCTGCATTGTTACCATAGTGTTCACTTTGAATTTCATAGCATGTATAATGCACTGATTGCGTGTCCACTGGTCTTCATTATTTACATGTTTTAGGTGACCTCAGTTCCATGTAACTTGTACCTGCAGCAACATGTGTACCACATACAGAAGGTGTATAATGGACCCTTTAGTGGTCACAGACCTGATTATATACGAGTTTCAAATACCCACAGCGTTTTCCATTTTATAGGTCCACATCATTTGATGTAGACATAAACAATAACAATATGTTAATGACCTTATAATCCTTCTGCAATGTATGTAAAATGTTGATATGCTCACGTTTACGTTTATTTGTATCCCCCTCTGTATATCAGGTGCCACTGATGTTGGGTTATATGCTCAAATACTGGCCTGGCAATTAAATATTTTTACATGCAGCTCATGTTGTCTTTCAACAAATATTCACTGTATATTGAGGTGTTCAGTGGTCCACAAGTATGTAAATAACATTGAGGCCGCTTACCTGCTTACTCAGATAGAATGCACGATCGATTATCATGCTTATATCTCGTATAAAAGGCTATGCATAAGTTATAGTAGAGTGAGTATATGATAAAACTACTTTCACTGGTGACCCTGTACCTGATGAGATGGGATATGCCTGTGACAGCACTGGAATAGGGTTTACTAAGTGGGTGCTTAAGATAGGTCTTGCACATAGTTTTGTTACAGACATGTGGCCATGCAGTAAAGGGTTGGGTATAGATGTGACAAAAGGATGCATCAGGGCACTTTGCAGATTTGATGGGTGGTGAAATAATACTTTGTGGAAGAGGAAGGGATGAGTTGATCAGATAATGCAAAAAATAAGAAAAAAATTTAAATGACAGTAGGTGGTAAATGATCTTTTTCTAAAAACACAATTTAGAGAGCACTGTTGCGTCATACCTACCCAGATGCAGACACTCCCGATGACAATGACGACTGTCATTGTTCTTTGAAGCACTCATCTCTAGTGGCTGATAGAAATAATCAAAAGTTGTCGACCATCTATTTGCTTTAACCCATGGTTCTTTTTTTATTTTTATTATTTTTCTTACATTTGCCTTTCCATCCAGTTCATTTTAGCTGTCCTCTGTCAGCCTAATAAATAATTCATTTGTTAGTTTTAGCTCTCATTTCTGGATATCATGTTTTGTCTGGTGTTCTTCAATATTTTGAATATGGTCTTTCTAAAAAGAGTATTGTGATTCCTTTCACCAAATGTTTCATTTCGACAACTTCGAAGAATTTTCATTGATTATGTGAAGACAGAAGGTCCAAAGGCAACGATTTCTAAACATAATTATATTATATTATTGAAACAAGCGTAAAGTTAATAAATAATTTTTGTTGTATATTTTAAAAGAATATATTGAAGGTTTAGTGGACTAATAAGACAAGTGATACATTTGATGGATGAATTTATGTATTTTTTTTTCTTTTTAAAGGGATTAAGAGAACTACTTGAAATTTCCTGCAAAAATGGTACCCTGCGAAATAGCCTACTTGGCATAGAATCTGAAGATAAAGAAATGCAAACGGAAATGAACTGTGAAACTTCTTGACAGAAGTAAACATCTGGAGGAAAAAGCACAATGAAAGACAAACCAAGTGATTTGTTTCTCTTTTTAATGTGGCAGCATGAGTCATTATATATTACATCACTGAACTAATGTGCAATGATTCTTGCCTCTGATAAAGGAATTGGTAATGACTGAATCTCACATAATGTTGATGTGACTGTTAAAAATTTCTTTTGTACTACATTTTATACATTATACACTTTCCATTGTGGTATTCTGCTGGGAATAAACTGTGTTTCTCTGACTGTACAGCTGAATGTTAATGGCCAAAATGCAGTGCCACAATAACCACATCAGTGCAGCTACAAAGAGTGTCTTTATTCATTGTTTCATGTGGCGTGGCATTGGTCATTTCTGCAAGTGTGATTTCTGAAAGCTATGTTTTCAATTCAGCATTTTGTCTGTTGGGTAATGTGAATTTCAAAGAATAAAGTAACTAGTCAGTTGTAAGTTAGACATTTTAATCTCTTTTTAAGCTTATTGTATATATAAAATTTTGAATAAGTCACAAAGGTGTGAGATTATCTTTAGAATAGTATCACAGACTGTGACCCACAGTAAGCATCAACAGCATCAGAATTATCTATTTTTTCTCTATATGGCTCTTTAAATTTATGACTTATGGGAGTTCATATTTTTATTTTGGACTGTAGACAGTAACTGTGAGTCATGCGATCGGTCATATCATAATTTTTTTCAATATACCAACAAGATTAGTATCTAAATCTAAAAGAAAAAAAACTATAATAGAATTTAAAAGAAAAACTCAAAGGGTTTGTGTCAGTCAGTCCACTGAGTTCTCTTTCCTTAAAGCTACCAATCTTATGACAAAAATTTATAATCGTCATTTGCTCAAACAAATGTCCATATAAAAGGCAGTGCACAAATTTCATAACATACTTCATTTAGCCTTTCATTTTCATCTTATGTGATAGACTTTTCTTTGCATGAATTAAAGTATTTTAGGCAAATTTATATCATACACCTTCATACTTACTAGTGATGACTAAAAGCTGTTTCCAGGAGACATCCTGGTACTTTAACCTCACATTTTGTTTGTATAATTGGAAGTTTTGTGCAGAGGTAAAATATTTGACTCGTGGCACATGTTAGAATCCATTCCTTTCAACATATCTCACATATTTGAGAATGAAACAGGCAGTTTTGGATTTTATAGCTACCAGTTACATGCATAATGCACCAGATATTGTGTTTATAGTATTCTCTGGTGATAGTTTGAGGGTGATATAGGTACTACAAGAGAAGGAAGTATAGACCATGAACTGTTAGTCTTGGAAATACTTTTCATGCTTCATCCAATGACAGTAAATTCACTAGCTGTCCTCTACAGGTGGGGGATGCAAATACAGTTATTATTGTGGAGCACATAATGACATATTTGTGAAATGGATATCTAGTTTTTCAGGGGATGTCTTGTAGGACAGGAAACTGTCATTATGCTGTCGAAACATATGGAAGTTCATAAAACAGACGCAAACAAACAAAAATTGAGAAATAGATGAGGCAGATGGAAAAAAAATGCCAAAAAATGTAAAGTTATGTTACTGAATTGTGACTTTGGTGTTAAGGTGGCATAAGAGATTAACATTTTGTGTTCAACATCTTTAGAGAAGTGACTTGAAATCCAAGTTTAATTAGCTAAGAGTTTGTGATGAAAGGAAAAAAGTGAATTTTTTAAAGTAGAAACTATTATTTGTATCACGACAAATTATTACTTGGCAAGGCGAACTTGTTACCTGCCTGAGGTGGCAGCACTGTTACGTGCATGCCCAAGTAGCAGGGAGAAGGGAGAGTACTAGCCTACACTCCAGTGGAACACTGCCACACTTTGTATGTCTGTATGCGCCACTGAGTGAAGTTCCCCTGAACAAGAACAAGAACAGTATGACAGTTTCTCTCACATTGGTTGCTATGTATGCTTCTCCTGCAGTATCCATGTAACTACTTCCCCTGGTGCCATTACTGTTTTCCACAGCTATGTCAGTGGATTCATAATCTGCTATTTCAGTTGTGGATGATAATGCCATCTCTTTGTTTGAATTTGTGCAGACTGATTTAATAAAAGTTTTATTTTTCTAGTCTGTCACAGTCTCTTTCCTCCAGTAGTCGTTACACATTCCTGCGTGATATACAGTTTTTTTGGTCTTTTAATGTCGTGACAGCAAATGCTAATATAACAACAGTGAAAGCAAACAGGCCTCATGGTCTACTAGTTAGTATTTTTGGCCAATAATGCCAAGGTCCTGGGTTTAATTCCTGGTGACCACCTCAAATTTTTCTCTGGTGGAAAGGTCTGGAACAAGGTCCACTCAGTCGTGTGGGGCAAACTGATAAGCTGCTTTGTATAGAAAGGTCGGGAAATTAATGTGGAAGTCGCCAAAGTAACATTACTTCGAAAGGCTTGCAAATAGCTTCAGCTGCTGCTTTTTTTTTAGTTATAGAATGGGACACTTGTCATTGTGACTACTGACCTATCTCTTTGAAAGATTCCAGACCAGAACTGGAATCTAGGTGGTAAGGCAGCAGAGAACTAGTTTCTTGCAAAATTTTGTCATTAAGATAAAGAGAAGGCTGGTGTCACTTAATTAGTGCTGGAAGTTTGGTTTACCTTGGAGCTATTTATTTTTAATTTTTGTGAAATAATAAACTGATAGCCGAGATCGCAGGAATTCTTTTTATTCCATGATTACCGGTTTCAGCGAAACTATAGCTGCCATCATCGAATCTTAGGACACATACAGGTTACACCATCAAGGCAAACAATGGTGATATTAATACTTGCCTATTACACGCTTGTAGAGGAGAAGTGAACACAAAATGGAACTTTGAATTCACAACAATGAAATGTTTACTGGCACTACTGTTTGTCTTTACTCCTTGCAAACTGTCATTTCGCACCATTTATTATCAGTGTAGCAGGTAAGAATCCACAATTTGTCTAAATAAACGACTGCCACTTTAATTCTGATACTTTATTTCTTCATAAAAAAATCTAATGTAATATATTGTTTCCTCAAGTACATTCTGTCATCTTTACTTGTTCATTCTGACACCTTATAAAAATGTTGATGGAACAGTTTAACTTTCGCTTGCACATTTTATTGTCTTGTCATTCTCATTGTCATTAAAGTTAGTTATGGTAACAGCAAGTCATCAGAGCTAACCCTTGAAGGTATTTTCTGCGATCGCTTTTTGTGTTCATACTGAGAGATAATAATGCACGCTACTTTGAAGTTGAATACAACTGTACCTAGTGACGTGACTAAGTTAGTTCTCGCTATGGCCAGGTAACCACTTCACCATGCCGAGTAATTTTGTTTGTTTGTTTGTTTGTTTGTTTGTTTGTTTGTGTGTGTGTGTGTGTGTGTGTGTGTGTGTGTGTGTGTGTGTGTGAGAGAGAGAGAGAGAGAGAGAGAGAGAGAGAGAGAGAGATTATGTTAACAGGTACAGTTGAATTGGTGTCCTAATGTTACTTAGCATCCCCAATTTTTGTATTAGTATAGCTTTTTCCCTTATAATAATTGAAAACAGTGCCACAGTTAGGTAATTGCACACGGTTTTTACATCAGTATCCACTTCTATGCTGATTAGTAAAAAGTTCCCAGCAGATCCAGTAAGACTCTGTGAAACACTTTAATGAATTCCATATTTTGAAGTGTGATGATGAGAGCAGATGTTTTCTGTTGAAGTTGCTTGCTGACTTACAATAGATCACTTTAGAAACTGTACAATGCAACTGTGACTGAAAAATCATACTAGTAACATATTTAAATGTCTCTCTAATAATTGTACTCATTTGAAATATATTTTCGTACATTTTAAGACAAATATATAGAAGTAAATTTTGAAATTGACTGTTAAGCTCCAATGCATTAAGTATAGCGATGTTGATTCAGTTAACAGCCATATGTTACACCTTGTACATAATATATTGTATAGTGTTAAAACTGCAGGTAATATATTGTACTTGTATGTAAAGTTGCAGAAAAGATATTTTGTGTTATGCACAGAGGAAGGATAAAGAAATTTTCAGGACTTGTTTAGAATCTTCCATTCCCATCCTTATCCACATTCATTCAACTTGATACAGAAGGTGAGTGAGACTGAAGCCATAAATCAAATAAAAAGAGAATGCTTTAAGTGCTGTTCAGTATATGAAATTAATTGTTGCTTACATGCAACAGAGACTGGTCCTGAGACAATGTTAAAGCAGCAAAGAGACGTTGTTACTTACAAATTGAAATTTCAGGTAGGTTCACGTTACGGGAAAGCCTGAACTGCATAGAAGACAGTATCTTATTATCTTATTCAGATAATGTTGCTCAAATTTACTAATTCAAAAGCAGAGTTTTGTTCTGTTAATCATGAGTAATACATTCATGACAAGAAGCATGAGATTCAAGTATACGTGGACATCAATCACTGTTGGGATTCAAGAGAAAATAATCATGCCATGTCACTGTTCGGCCAATACAGTATGTATAGATTAATAGTCTGCTTACGTTCGTGAAGTGACAACATCTCAAGAGTCGCTTGCAAAAGTCTGATAGAGACCAGAAATTTGTAACAAGGGATTCTCTCTATTAGAAAGAGAGGAATGAATGGGGGGGGGGGGGGGGGGGGGACTCGCTCTATGTTCATGCTATAAGTCTCACATTCTGGTATTCCTCCTTCCATACCTCCATTTGCACATCCCTGCGGTATAATATGTTGTACCTCACAAAAGAAAAACTTGAGGTTTTTTATAACAGATGATTAAATGCTATCACTGCCAAAGAGTTACTGATAAGAATGACTGGAGACTAATGTAAAATACTAAATGGTAACATGAAACTTAAATTTCATTCCTTCAACTTTAATCTGGAGAGAGAAAATCCCTGTTTCTGAAAACATAAGCCTTAAGTTGTGTGTGACAAAAGAATTATTGTAGTGTTCCATGCAAGTGGATAGATTTTATTGGACTCCATTCAGTTGGAGGTGAATAGTACCAATTTTGGTGTGTAGTCTCAATTTATGTTTGTGAACAGTAACTACCAAAGTAAGCACAAAAGAATGTGAATAAAAATTAATTAAATGAAATCATGTTTTTTATTTTAATGACATAAAATAGAAATATAGGTGTTACTACCTTTGTTGTTAATGTTAATGCAGACCTTGCCATTACACATTCCCAAACATTCTCCTTCATGACAGAGTCTAAAGAATATAACTGCTGGATTAGTAACTGAGTCAAAAGGTAGAGTTGAACATGAGGGCTATTTACTAGACACTGTCTTTTAAGAGTTCCTATGTTCTTACTATAGGACTATCAGATACATTGCAATGTTTACATTACGTTCTTTATCTTGAATATGCTCATGTTATTGCATGCACCCAAACTGCTCAAGTTTTCCCACCTTCTTTCTTCTGCGTCCTTGAATAATGCTGGAAGTAAGAGGCTTAAAGATATTATCTAATTCTCATATATAAATATGAAGAGATTCTTCAATGGCATTTTCATATATTCTTCAAAATAAACGCCCTGAACTCTTCGAACAAGACTTTCTCAATACAGGAACATCACATAAGCGATCCTTTTAAGAATATAAACGTCAACTTGACAGCTTGATACATAACAAGAACGAATACATTTTATAAATGTTCATTTGTGTGCTTCAGTCACTTTCAAAATTGCTGTCTATGGCTCTTGCTCCAGCGCCAATGCACTTCTGTCTTGGAGTGACAATCAAGGGAGCACGCACAAATGGTGTCGCAAGTACCTCCACTTGTGAGGTTAATTTGATCATCGTCATCCTACGTTGAAGACAAGTGTCGCCCGTTGATATTTCTCTCTCTCTCTCTCTCTCTCTCTCTCTCTCTGCCTCCACTATTCAGCAACATTACTTCTCCATAATGCTACAACATAAGCACATGTTCTTAACAAAGGTTATATTCAGATTTCACTTATTCATTCACTTATTCATATACTTATTTTGCTTTGTGTGTACATAACAGTTTGTACCATTCTTATCCATAGCCTCTCTCTTCAGTCAGCAACAACATTTTATTAATTTTTTTTCTCAACCTAAATATAAGAGAAATAAGCAGCCCATACTCCATAACACTACTGGTTCCGGCTACTATTTAAATATTTTATATTAATTTTATCTCTTTTTGATCACTGTAATCATACAGGTGGAGTTACATTTTGGGTACCTAGCAACCTTAGAGTTTTGTATACTAGGATTTTCCTATCTCCTAAACTTTACATCCACATCTACATAGATACTCCACAAGCCACCGCAAGGCGCATGCAGAGGCTACCCCGTACCACTAATAGTCATTTTCCCTCCTGCACCACTTGCAAATGGAGCAAGGGAAAAATGACTGTCTGTATGCCTCCATATCAGCCTTATTTTCTTGTATCTTTGTGGTCCTTATGTGGGTTGTATGTTGGCAGGAGCAGAATCATTTGGCAGTCAGCCTCAAATGCTAGTTATATAAATTTTCTCAATATTGTTTCCCAAAAAGAACACTGCTTTCCCTCCAGGGATTCCCATTTGAGTTCCCGAAGTGTCTCCATAACACTTACCTACCACTAACAAATCTATCAGCCTTCCTCTGAATTGCTTTGTCTTCCTTCAGTCTGAGCTGATACAGATCCCAAACACTTGAGAAGTACTCAAGAAAAGGTCTCACCGGGGTCCTATACGAGGTCGTCTCTTTCTTAAAATTCTCCCAATAAACCAGAGTTGGCCATCTACATCCCCTACCACTGTTTTCAAATGCTCATTCCACCTCATATCATTTTGCAGTGTTATTCCCAGGTATTTTAATGACTTGACTCTGTCAAGCTGGACACTAGTAATACTGTATCCGATCATTGCAGGTTTGTTCTTCCTACTCATCTGCCTTAACTTATATTTTTCCACATATAGGGTTAGCTGTCATTCATCACACCAACTGGAAATTTTGTCTTAGTCGTCTCGTATCTTTCTACAGTCACTCAACTTCGACACTTTACCATACACCACGGCATCATCAGCAAACTACTGCCCACCATGTCTGCCAAATCGTGTGTGTATGGAGAACAACAGTGGTCCTATCACACTTACCTGCAGCAGTCATGACGACAACCTCGTCTCTGAACACTCACTGCCAAGGACAACATACTGAGTTCTATTACTTAACAAGTCTTCGAGCCACTCGCATATCTGTGAATTTATTCCATATGCTCGTACCTCCATTAACAGCTTGCAATGGGGCACCATGTCAAATGCTTTCCGGAAATCTAGAAATATTGAATCTGCCTGTTGACCTTCATCCATAGTGCTCTGTATATCATGTAAGAAAAGGGTAAGCTGAGTTTTGCACGAGTGGTGCTTTCTAAAACCATGCTGATTCGTAAAGATAAGCTGCTTAACCTCAAGAAAGTGGATTATATTTGAACTAATAATATGTTCAAGGATTCTGCAGCAAACAGAAGTTAGGTATGTCTATAATTTTGCGGGTCCTTTCTTATATTCTGGAGTCACCTGTGCTTTTCTCCAGTCACTTCGGAATTTGTGCTGGACGAGAGATTTACAATAAATGCAAGCTAGGTAAGGGGCCAATGCTGTATAGCACACTTCGTAAAACAACTGGGATTCCATCCAGACCTGATGATTTTTTGCTTTCAAATCTTTCAGCTGTTTCTCTATGCCAGGGATTCTTCTTACTCTATCGTCCACATGGGAGTCTGTCCAATGGTCAAATGACAGTATATTTGTATGATTATACAGTTTGAACAATTTCCTGAATGTGAAATTTAAAACTTTCGCTTTTGTTTTGCTGTCTTCTACTGTCTCACTAGACTGGTCAACAAGGGACTGAATGGAAGTCATAGACACACTTAGCGATTTTACATACGACCAGAATTTTCTCAGGTTCTCTGCCAGGTCTTTTGCTAAGGTGTGATGGTGGTAGTTGTTGAATGCTTTGTGTATAGATCTTTTCACAGACACCTGAATCTGTACTAATTTTCTCTTGTTGTCTTTTGTGCGTTACTTTTTGAAATGAGAGTGCAACAGCCTCTGCTTCCTCTGAATTTTATTAATAACCCATGGTGGGTCTTTTCCATCCTTTACCCACTTACAAGGCATATAACTCTCCAGACCACGATTTACAATCTGCTTAAACTTTGCCCATAATTCCTCTACATCCATCTTACTGGAACTAAATGATGTCAGTTTACTGTTGAAGTGAGATGCTAACAACTGTTTATCTGCTCTATCTAGCAGAAGCACTCTCCTAGTCTTCTTGATTGATTTATTAATTTTTGTAATCATAGTTGCTATAATGATGTGATCGCTATCCCCCATTTCTATACTGACATTGTCGATAAGATCTGGCCTATTTGTAGCTACAGGGTCTAAGATATTTCCATTGTGTGTGGGCTGCCAACCTAGCTGCTCAAGCCAATTTTCAGAAAACTTGTTCAAAAGTATTTCGCACGAATGTCTGTACCACCTGCAATTAATCCATAGACATCCCAGTCTATACTCAGCAGATTAAAGTTGCCTCCAACTAGTATTTACGCACTATTGACTGTAGACTTTCTTCGAATAACTCTAGAACTGCCATAGCAGAATTGGGTGGCTGGTAAAAAACTCCAACAATTAACTTAGTTTCACCTACAACTGTTATATGCGACCAGACGACTTCACTATCACACTTAACTTTCACCTCAATACAGATAATATTTTTGTCTACTGCAATTGAAAACTCTCCCTCCTATGGCCTGTAATCTGTCTTTCCAATATACCTTCCACGATTCACTAAATATCTCAAGGCTTTCCACTTCAGGTTTCAGCCAGAATTCAGTCCCAAGAATAATTTGCGTGCGAGAACTTTCCCAGAGGGCAGTAAATTTGGGAACTTTATTACGAATACTTCAGCAGTTTACTGATAAAATTGTGACAGCGAAATGTCTTCATTTTGAATGCTGTTTGACTTTCCTTTCTGTGAATAAACTGGAGAGCATTCACCAGAGCACTTCAAACTACTGCCCAGCCTAAAAAAACCTCATGTGCACTCCACAAGTACTCTGCTACCCTAGTAGCTGCTTCCTTTGTGTAGTGCATCCCTGACTTATCAGGGGATTTCTACGAATACCCATACGATAACGCAGGTCTAGAAACCTGCAGCCCAGACCATCACAGAGTGCCGAAGCCTTTGGTTGAAACCCTCCTCTTGGCTCCAAACCAAAGGGCCCCGATCAACTCCTGGAACAATGCTGCAAACTGAGAGTTCTGCATGCACCTCGTGGCCAAGGCCAGCAGTCTTGACTGTTGCTGCCAGCCGCCTGTATGAACTGAGGGTCACCTCAGAACACATGCTACAAGCATTGTTGGTGCCAATGTGAGGCATAACTTGCAGACAACTGCACCCTGCATGCACAATAGCCACTGGCAAGGCCGCATCTGCATCTTGGGTGAGGCCCCGCACAGGTATACCGAGTGAACGTTGGCTTTTTTCCAGCCCTGAACGCTATTTGCCTAAGGGGCTCCATAATGTGCCTAACATTGGAGCTCCCTCCTATAACTAATAAACCCCCCCTCCCCCCGTGTGCCTTCTCTAACCCTGCTGAAGGAGCGACCACATGTCCACTCACAGGATGAATGGGCGAGGCCAGGCACCAGTCTCCACATTGGCCCCTGCCGCCTGGAGTGATGCAAATGCATTACCACTCACCACTCAACCTGCTGCAAGGGCGGATCCACAGCATCATATGCACTAGGAGGTGCCTCGGAAGCAGAGCCCATGGGCAAAACAAGTGACACCTGAGGTGTCCAATGCAACACACCAGATTCTCTGCCTCCACTACACCCTGATGTGGGAAGCCTTAGCCAACAGCACATTTAGCTGTTCGTGAACTGCAGCCAGCTCCTCCTGCATCCGCACACAGCATGCACACATCCTACTCATCCTAGCAAGACTAACTGAAGTGAACTTTAAAAGAAGACGCTCTTAGATATGCGACTAGCTACTCTCATGATGTGTCAACAATGGATGCTGATGCATTAAAGATCTACATTGCTGGAATACATTTAATTTAATACATACTTATAGAGTTATTTTATTAATATTGAATGATACTTTTTAATTTATATATTTACTGAGGATTATAGCTATTAATATGTTTACTCTTAAAATAGGTTATTCTATTATAAAATATATAATTGTATGTAATTAAATATTTTATATTAGTATAATTGGATATAACATATACAGGGCTATTACAAATGATTGAAGCGATTTCATAAATTCACTGTAGCTCCATTCATTGACATATGGTCATGACACACTACAGATACATAGAAAAACTCATAAAGTTTTGTTCGGCTGAAGCCGCACTTCAGGTTTCTGCTGCCAGAGCGCTCGAGAGCGCAGTGAGACAAAATGGCGACAGGAGCTGAGAAAGCGTATGTCGTGCTTGAAATGCACTCACATCAGTCAGTCATAACAGTGCAACGACACTTCAGGACGAAGTTCAACAAAGATCCACCAACTGCTAACTCCATTCGGCGATGGTATGCGCAGTTTAAAGCTTCTGGATGCCTCTGTAAGGGGAAATCAACGGGTCGGCCTGCAGTGAGCGAGGAAACGGTTGAACGCGTGCGGGCAAGTTTCATGTGTGTATCTGGACATGCTGGAAAATTGGCTCATGCCACAACTGGAGACCGACAGCGCCGACTTCATCTTTCAACAGGATCGTGCTCCACCGCACTTCCATCATAATGTTCGGCATTTCTTAAACAGGAGATTGGAAAACCGATGGATCGGTCGTGGTGGAGATCATGATCAGCAATTCGTGTCATGGCCTCCACGCTCTCCCGACTTAACCCCATGCGATTCCTTTCTGTGGGGTTATGTGAAAGATTCAGTGTTTAAACCTCCTCTACCAAGAAACGTGCCAGAACTGCAAGCTCACATCAACGATGCTTTCGAACTCATTGATGGGGACATGCTGCGCCGAGTGTGGGAGGAACTTGATTATCAGCTTGATGTCTGCCGAATCACTAAAGGGGCACATATTGAACATTTGTGAATGCCTAAAAAAATTTTTGAGTTTTTGTATGTGTGTGCAAAGCATTGTGAAAATATCTCAAATAATAAAGTTATTGTAGAGCTTTGAAATCGCTTCAATCATTCGTAATAACCCTGTATAATCTATTTTATCTAATATAAATTATTATAACTGCCGTCTGCTTCACATCTCCTGTGCAGGAAGCTACGTAAATTTAAGTATTAACTGTGTTTTTCTTACTTGTCACTTCTTTTTCTGTGTGTTTTTGCTTTTAGGAAACTTTAATTTTCGAGTAGTAGTAATGGTGTTCCATAGATTTCATGTTTGTTTTGAATACAGTCCAGAGACACTTAGTGCGTATTTTCATTGTTTCCAACAAGAAGTGTCTAATAACCACAGTTTGGTCAGCAATCAGCTGCCTTTAGTGAATTAGCTGTCTAGTTAAAAGTTGATTACTTAACTCTCCACAGTAAATTGTTGATTTCTTAGGATGGATAGGATGTGTGACTGCTGTGTAAGGCTGCAGGAGGAGATGGCCACTGTTCATGAACAGCTGATTGTGCTGCTGGCCACAGTCAGCCGTCTTCAGGCTGCTGCTTCGGAGTGTAGTGGCAGTGGGGAGTCTGGTGCATCACGTGGTACACCTCAGGTGTTACATGCTTCACCCACTGTCCCTGCTATCGAGAAATCTCCCCGGGTACCGGGTGTGGTTGGGCCACCCTCTCCCCAAGGGGAGTGGCGGGTTCAGCGGCGTTCGCGGCACATGAGGCGGAGGGTCAATGTGGAGGCTGGCCGTGTGGCATCACCCGCTCTGCCTGTGAGTGGACATGTGGCCACTCCTTCAGCAAGGTCTGAGCAGGAACACGGGGGGAGGGGTTTATTAGTGATTGGGAGCTCCAATGTTAGGTGGGTGATGGAGCCCCTTAGCGAAGTAGTGGAAAGGTCAGGGAAGAAGGCCAGTGTATACTCTGTCTGCTTGCCTGGAGGTCTCATCCGAGATGTGGATGAGGCCCTGCCGGTGGTGATAGAGAGCGCTGGGTGCACCCAACTGCAAATTGTTGCTCATGTCAGTACCCATGACTCCAGCAATCTGGGTTCAGATGTCATTCTCAGTCCATACAGGCGGTTGGCGGAGTTGGTGAAGGCGGGAAGCCTTGCTTGTGGAATGGAATCTGAGCTAACTATTTGTAGTGTCATTCCCAGAACCGATTGCGGTCCTCGGTTTTGGAGCCGAGTGGAAGGCTTAAACCGGAGGCTCAGACGATTCTGCGGATATCTGGGGTGTAAATTTCTCGACTTCCGCTATCGGGTGGAGAAATATAGGGTCCCCTTAATTGGTCAGGCATGCACTACACGCAGGAAGTGACTACAAGGGTAGCAGAGTATGTGTGGGGTGCACATGTGGGTTTTTTAGGTTAGAGAATTCCCTCTCTAGGCCCGACAAGACGCCTCCTGAGATGCGACAAGGTAGCAGCAGGCAAAATGCAACAGGGAATGACAATATTAATGTGGTAATAGTAAACTGCAGGAGCTTCTACAGAAAGGTCCCAGAGCTGCTCTCATTAATAAACGGTCACAATGCCCACATAGTACTAGGCACGGAAAGTTGGCTGAAACCAGATGTAAACAGTAATGAAATTCTAAACTCAGATTGGAATCTATACCACAGACACAGGCTGGACAGTGAAGGGGGAAGCGTATTTATAGTGATAAAAAGTGCAATAGTATCGGAGTAAATTGATGGAGATCCGAAATGTGAAATAATTTGGGTAAAGCTCACGGTTAAAGCAGGCTCAAACATGGTAATTGGATGTCTCTGAAAACTACCTTGAGCAGTTAAACAAAGAACCGACTTGTGGTGATAACATATTAGACCTTCTGTTGACAAACAGACCCAAACTATTTGAAACAGTTAATGCAGAACAGGGAATCATCATAAAGCGGTTACAGCATCGGTGATTTCAGCTGTAAATAGAAATATTAAAAAATGTAGGAAGATTTTTCTGTTTAGAAAAAGTGACAAAAAGCAGATTTCAGAGTACTTGACAGGTCAACACAAAAGTTTTATCTCAAATACAGATAGTGTTGAGGATCAGTGGACAAATTTCAAAACCGTCATACAATATGCATTAGATGAGTATCTGCCAAGCGCGATCATCAGAGATGGAAAAGAGCCACCATGGTACAACAGAGTTAGAAAACTGCTACGGAAGCAAAGGGAATTTCACAGCAAACATAAACATAGCCATAGCCAAAGCCTTCCAGACAAACAAAAATTACACAAAGCAAAATATAGTGTGAGG
The DNA here is from genome assembly GCF_023864275.1 of Schistocerca cancellata. NCBI lineage: Eukaryota > Metazoa > Arthropoda > Insecta > Orthoptera > Acrididae > Schistocerca > Schistocerca cancellata. The sequence continues at coordinate 572,790,455 of NC_064633.1, read as the reverse complement.
AGGGCTATGCGAGAGGTGGTTCAACGAATTCGAAAGTAAAGTTTTATGTATCAACTTGGCAGAAAATCCTAAGAAATTATGGTCTTATGTCAAAGCGGTAGGTAGATCCAAACAAAAGGTCCAGACACACTGAGGCCAAAATGGTACTGAAACTAGACTAAAGGCCAAAATACTAAATGTCTTTTTCCAAAGCTGTTTCACAGAGGAAGACTGCACTGTAGTTCCTTCTCTAGATTGTCGCATAGATGACAAAATGGTAGATATCGAAATAGACGACACAGGGATAGAGAAACAATTAAAATCGCTCAAAAGAGGAAAGACCGGTGGACCTGATGGGATATCAGTTCGATTTTACACAGAGTACGCAAAGGAACTTGCCCCCTTCTTGCAGCGGTGTATAGTAGGTCTCTAGAAGAGCGTAGCATTCCAAAAGATTGGAAAAGGGCACAGGTCATCCCTTTTTTCAAGAAGGGACGTCCAACAGATGTGCAGAACTATAGACCTATATCTCTAATGTTGATCAGGTGTAGAATTTTGGAACACGTATTATGTTAGAGTATAATGACTTTTCTGGAGACTAGAAATCTACTCTTTGGAATCAGCATGGGTTTCGAAAAAGACGATGGTGTGAAACCCAACTCGTGCTATTCGTTGACGAGACTCAGAGGGCCATAGACGCGGGTTCACAGGTAGATGCCGTGTTTCTTGTCTTCCGTAAGGTGTTTGACACAGTTCCCCACAGGTGTTTAATGAACAAAGTAAGAGCATATGGAGTATCAGACCAATTGTGTGATTAGATTGAAGAGTTCCTAGATAACAGAACGCAGCATGTCATTCTTAATGGTAAGAAGTGTTCCAAAGTAAGAGTGATTTCAGATGTGCTGCAGGGAAGTATCCTAGGACCATTGCTATTCACAATATATATAAATGACCTTGTTGATAACATCGGAAGTTCACTGAGGCTTTTTACAGATGATGTAGATTATCAAGAGGTTGTAACAATGGAAAATTGTACTTAAATGCAGAAGGATCTGCAACGAATTGACACATGGTGCAGGGAATGGCAATTGAATCTCAATGTAGACAAGGGTAACATGCTTCGAATACATAGAAAGAAAGATCCTTTATCATTTAGCTACAATAAAGCAGGTCAGCAACTGGAAGCAGTTAATTCCATAAATTATCTGGAAGTAGGCATTAGGAGTGATTTAAAATGGAATGACCATATAAAATTGTCAGTAAAGCAGATGCCAGACTGAGATTCATTGGAAGAATCCTAAGAAAATGCAGTCCGAAAACAAAGGACGTAGGTTACAGTACACTTGTTAAACCACTGCTTGAATACTGCACACCGGTGTGGGATCTGTACCAGATAGGGTTGATAGAAGAGATAGAGTAGATCCAACGGAGAGCAGTGCGCTTCATTACACGATCATTTAGTAATCGCGAAAGCGTTATGGACATGATAGATAAACTCCAAGGGAGACGCTCAGTAGCTCGGTACAGGCTTTTGTTGAAGTTTTGAGAACATACCTTCACCGAGGAGTCAAGCAATATATTGCTCCATCCAGTGTATATCTCGTGAAGAGACCATGAGGATAAAATCAGAGTCCACACAGAGGCATACTGACAATCTTTCTTTCCACTAACAATATGCGACTGGAATAGAAGGGAGAACCGATAGAGGTACTCGAGGTACCCTCCACCACACACCGTCGGGTGGATTGCGGAGTATGAATGAAGATGTAGATGTAGATTCACACAATTTGAACATTTTTTTCTTTGGAAATTATGATATTAATATAATCAATTATTTTAATTATATTAATATAATTATTTAATTATCAATGAATAGGTTATTTAGTTCTTAAATATTTAAGTGAACTTAATATAAAGTTAATTTTATATTAACAACATAGTATAATAATTTACATTCTTGAATCTCATATATTTATTATATTGTTTAATCTGTCTATATTATTTAGTGAAAAGAAAGATTAAATAGAAAGATGTAATATAACACATTTATTGGTTTACAGATTCCACATTTATCTTTAGTTATATATAATAAAGAAGGTGTTGTGGCTATGAACTGGGGCACGTTTTTTTAAAATATGCGTATTTATTCTTCTCCTATGATATTTAATTTTTTACGCTTTGTTATTTTTTCCAAAAGTTTGATTCTTGCTTGTTTATTCACATTTTCTTTGTATTATATGTTAGTTTTGTCAAACAAAATGTTCTTTTTGCAGTAATTTGATTTGATTTGATTATTAAGTGATGTTGGACTTAGAAATTGATTTAGTATCGGCATAATTCATGCCAGCAGCCGTGGTTATACGATTGATACAAGTGAAACTTAGTGGTTAAAGCAGTTATTTATATTATTTGGGTTTAAAGTATAAATTTGTAAGGTGAAATGTTAAAATTTATTTATAGTTCTTTTTATGAATCTATGAAATTTAGGCCGGCCGAAGTTGCCGTGCGGTTAAAGGCGCTGCAGTCTGGAACCGCAAGACCGCTGCGGTCGCAGGTTCGAATCCTGCCTCGGGTATGGATGTTTGTGATGTCCTTATGTTAGTTAGGTTTAACTAGTTCTAAGTTCTAGGGGACTAATGACCTCAGCAGTTGAGTCCCATAGTGCTCAGAGCCATTTGAACCATTTTTATGAAATTTAAATAATAGACTAGGATTAGATACCCTATTATTTTAAATGTTATTTATACTTACCAGGGTACTGTTAGTTAATGTCTTCAAACCCAAAGAATTTGGTGTTATCTTATTCCGTTCAGAGGAACCTATCCCGTGATTGATAATACACGATTTGATCTACTTGTTTGTATATATCTATTATCGGAGAATCTTTTTAGAGTTACAATTATCAGGATTTATAATTATAAAATATTTCAGGTCAAGGTGAAGTGTATAGATAAGAAGAGATGGGTTACAATAGATTTTTGTTTGTAACCTATTTGATGATGAAATACTGTTGAAGGTGGATTTGATAGTAATTTGATGTATTTAAGTGATATTGGCTCTGAGCTGTGTACACATCGCCCGTCGCTCTCATTATTGATTATTCTATTGAAATTATTTTAAGGAAGTTCAATTTAGATAAGTCGTAACTTAGTAGATGCACTGGAAAGTGTATCAAGGAAGAGGTTCAAGGTATAACGTTTTAGTAAAGTATTTCACGTACACTGAAAATTTTTCTGTGCAAATCAGGATATCTTCATTATTGATTTTATTATGTTGATTTTTTTGTTTGTTTAATTATTTAGTATAAATAATTTTGTTGTTTTTTGCCTTAGTATATCTTATAGTTTTGTATTGGTAATATAAGTGTTTTATGAAATAATATTTTAAATTTTTTAAAGTAGATGTTATTTGCTGCACCTTTTTTATCAGGGTTTTAGTATTTATATTACTTGACTCGATTTGGGTTGATTTATAAATAATTTATAGTTAATGTGTCATAATTATTGCTGTTCAGTGGGCAGTTATTGCACTAAAGACTGTATGAATTTACACTTACAAAAATTCGAGATTAACCCTCTCAAAAAGAGAAACAAGCACGAAATTTAATAAATATACTATGTGCAAGACAGAAAAGGATAAACACTTAATTTACCACTCTGTAGGTGCAGTCACTATTTTTAGCATACAAACTTGCATACTCTCTCATTTTCAGTAATTCTGTATTCCACTGTATTGAGCAGTTCACTAGAACTGAGGTAAGTTTCTCTGTTCTGCAACTTTGAATAATAGTCTGTGTAGTATAATAAATAGTATAATAATCTATTGTATTCTTCTTTCATACCACACATACACTAAAGAGTCAAAGAAACTGGTACACCTGACTAATATCGTGTAGGGCACCCGTGAGCACGCAGAAGTGTCACAACATAATGTGGCATGGAATTCACTAATGTCTGAAGTAGTGCTGGAGGGAATTGATACCATGAATCCTGTCCGTAAATCCGTAAGACTAAGAGTGGTGGAGATCTTGTCTGAACAGCATGTTGCAAGGCATCTCAGATATGCTCAATAATGTTTGTGTCTGGGGAGTTTGGTGGCCAGTGAAAGTGTTTAAGCTCAGAACAGTGTTCCTGTAGCCATTCTAGATGCGTGGACTGTTGCATTGTCTTGCTGGATTTTCTCAAGTCTGTCGGAATGCACAATGGACTTGAATGGATGCAGCTGATCAGACAAGATGCTTACGTATGTGTCACCTGTCAGAATCTTACCTATACATATCAAGGATCCCATACCACTCCAACTGCACACGCCCAATACCATTACAGAGCCTCCACCAGCTTGAACAGTCCGCTGCTGACATGCAGGGTCCATGTATTCATGAGGTTGCCTTCACGTCCATCCGCTCGATACAATTTGAAGAGAGGATCGTCCAACCAGGCAATATGTTACCAGTCATCAAGGTCCAATGTCAGCATTGATGGGCTCAGGCAAGGCGTAAAGCTTTGTGTCGTGCAGTGATCAAGGGTACATGAGTGAGCCTTCGGTTCCGAAAGCCCATATCGTTGATGTTTCATTGAATGGTTTGCATGCTGACGATGGCCCAGCATTGAAATCTGCAGCTATTTGCAGAAGGGTTGCTGTTCTGTCACGTTGAATGATTCTCTTCAGTCGTCGATGGTCCTGTTCTTGCAGGATCTATTTGCGGCCACTGCGATGTCGGAGATTCGATGTTTTACCGGATTGCTGATATTGGCATTACACTCGTGAAATGGTCATATGGAGAAACACAATTTCATCGCTACTTTGATTTACTGGTATGGGGTAATAAGCTTTCACCAACACCTTATCTCTTACCTGAAAATGTGGCCTTGTAGCATTTGCATTATGATCCTTCACTCTATATTGCGCAATTTTATTTAATTCTTTTTCCATGTGTTGTGTGAATATTATTCTTGAGGTGAACTACATCACAGATAGGCTTAAATACTTTTAATAATGGTTCACCAATAAATCTCTTATTTAATACCTCTGCTGGTTGGAAAGTCCAGTATAATTCATTTAAAATAACATGGAATTCTGGTATCATTTGAGCCCAAGGGGTATGTATTTTGAGCACTACACACAAAAAAGTGCCAGTTTCTTTCATTACTTTTTGTGACAGGTTAGACTGAGGATGGAATTTAGGAACAGTAATGTCATACTTCTCCAATGTTAAAAATTCCTTACAATTGTTAGTTATAAACTGTAATATCAAGTAACTGGATACATAAAAATTCTACCCACCAAGTAGTGGCAGGAGCACACACATAAATATCAAAGAAATTTGCAAGCTTTTGGAGCTGGTGGTTCATTCTTTTGGTAGAAGGGTGAAAGGGGAAGGAAGAGGGATGAAGGATAAGGACTGGCAAAGTTCAGGAAATGGGAGAGTGTGAAAAGCCACCCAGAAATGGGGTACTTATTGATTGCAAAAAACGAGATAGATTTTATCTTGTGCATATAGCTGAGAATAAGTTGAATCCCAGTTCTCGACCTCCAAAACCCTTGAGACAACATTTTGTGGCCAAAAAACCAAGAAATTTTGGCACTTTTTTCCTGTTGTGTGTGGTTTTTTCTTTTCCCCTGTTACTTGGAAACTATGCATCCTACTGAAAATTTTACTATTACCAGAATGAAACAGTATTAAATTTAGTGTTCAATGACCAACTAAATGTCAAAATTAGTGCAGTCATTTGGCAGCAATCAGTTGTCAGAGTTAGGTTATTTTTACCAACTTGGCTAAAAAGTCAGCTCCAATGCCTGTAACTCAAAAACGGCTACTCCAAATGAAAAACTTCAAGGTATCAAAGTTGTTGTGCATGAAATTTCATGTTACGAAAGCATCTAATTTTTCAGTTTTAGGTGCAATTAAGCATTAATTTACTTCAAAGCGAAAGTAATCCCATTTTGTTGTAAGAGTTATTCAATGAAATTTCCAGTGGGAAAATGGCTCTCCAATGAGTGCATATGCATTTTCTGCACTTGCCTTCATTCACGTGTATTTCTATTCATGCATTAATTGATAAGAGTGGATTGCTAATATTAAATCCAAAGGCATAGTAATGGCAAGTATGTATAAAAATTTGTACAAATGAACAAATAAAAGGGCATGACAGTATTAAAAAAACATAACTGAAATGTCAGATATTCAAATTTCAATTCAGTCAAGATCCTTTGGGAGACTGCGGCAGATGCCGGTCCAGTATCCGATCTTCACGTTTCTTTCTGGCACCTTCACCAACTTCATCTTCATGGCGCTCAGCTTCTGGGACATTCTTGCAAGATAAGCCACAACAGTGTTTGCACGTTGAGGTGCAGTTCAGTCCAGATACGCAACATCCACATACTGCTGTGCTTCCTGTTATGCATGTGCAGGAAACAATCTTCAGTAGTGGGTGTGGTGATGCATCTTTGATCATCACGGGAAACAAGCCTGATAAGTTGTTGTTCCTGCCCCACTGGCATGGATCAGTTTTCTTCCCCAGCCAAGATTGCACTTGATGGTAGGATTGCAAGGAATGCCACCTTGCTGCATCCAATGATGGCAGTAACCTTTCAGGTTTGAAAGATTATCACAGGGAAGACTTTCTTAAAAGCTCATACTTGGAGTTCCCTTGCAGTGCTAACATCAGGTGTTCTCTTGCCTGTGCTATTATGTCTTGAGAGGTTAAGGGTTTAAAAAATTCAGCCCCTTGCATTTTGAGGTGTGACTGTTGCTCTGTAAGGTTTAGTAACTACCTTTTTCTGTGGACTAAAAGAGAGAGAGGATGTATCACTGCCTGTGAAGGCATCATTGAAAGGGGCAAATGCAGGATGTCCCATGCACCCTCCCACCACCACCTACTCCAGTCATGTAACCCGGAAGGCGTACACCATCAAAGGCAGAGCCACGTGTGAAAGCACCCACGTGATTTACCAACTGACCTGCCTACACTGTGAAGCCTTCTATGTGGGAATGACCAGCAACAAACTGTCCATTCGCATGAATGGACACAGGCAGACAGTGTTTGTTGGTAATGAGGATCACCCTGTGGCTAAACATGCCTCGGTGCACGGCCAGCACATCTTGGCACAGTGTTACACCGTCCGGGTTATCTGGATACTTCCCACTAACACCAACCTGTCAGAACTCCGGAGATGGGAACTTGCCCTTCAGCATATCCTCTCTTCTCGTTATCCGCCAGGCCTCAATCTCCGCTAATTTCAATTTGCCGCCGCTCATACCTCACCTGTCTTTCAACAAGATCTTTGCCTCTGTGCTTCCGCCTCGACTGACATCTCTGCCCAAACTCTTTGCCTTTACAAATGTCTGCTTGTGTCTGTGTATATGCGGATGTGTGTGCGTGCGAGTGTATACCCGTCCTTTTTTCCCCCTAAGGTAAGTCTTTCCGCTCCCGGGATTGGAATGACTGCTTACCCTCTCCCTTAAAACCCACATCCTTTCGTCTTTCCCTCTCCTTCTCTCTTTCCTGACGAAGCAGCCGTTGGTTGCGAAAGCTAGAATTTTATGTGTGTATCGACCTGCCAGCGCTTTTGTTTGGAAAGTCTCATCATCTTTCTTCTTAGAGATATATATCCCCTCCCCAAGTGCTTAACACTGAATTGCAGAGTATTCATGTAGTTGTAGGTTCAGATATGTAATGATGTTAACAGCTGGAAATCTTTAGGTAACTAGCCACAACTTTTCAACAAATGGCATTACAGACCAAAAACAAATAATAAAAACACATCCCTAAAAAAAATTAGAATTTGTATATTTTTAGAAAGAAAATTCTTTGTAATACATGGCTCTATCAGGAAATCTTAACAGCAGATTTCATTGCTAGAATGGTTAATATACAACTGGTGTAAGGTGCTTTGTAGCTGTCATTTTGTTAAAAAAAAAGGGGGAGGGGGGGCTAATTTGACTGACATTCAAAAATAAAATATTTGCATTACAAATCCATACACTGATTAAAGGAAACAAATGAATACATGTAGTTTCAGTCACTCCAGTCAAAGAGATCACACACTTTAATGACATTATGATAAATACACATTCAGCTTAACAGTCTATCATCCTTAATAAAGTATTAGAAATATTTCCCTTTACAGTTTTAAATAGCCACCCACTCAATCACAATCACCTGGAGAACGGCAAATGGACATTTACTTGACTTACATGCACTCTTTAAATCACACGTTTTGACAAGCTGGTCATTTTAAACTCCACAACCCCTCACAGTTCAGTCAGTAGTTGTACTTCCACTTAGGAAGGCAGCAGTTTCTGTAAATGACCACCAGTTGTGTAACTGCTGCAAATCACTGGTGCCCATTTATCATACACTATATTCCTGCATGCTGAGTTTCCTTCCCATAGACATGCGACGATGTGTACTCCGATGGGAAGCTGAAAGTGTGGTTGCCAATAGCTGATACACTAGGCAACAGACCAGCATTTGGAATTATATTCCATGATAACGTCAAAGTTACATTCTTGTTTCCCCTGCAAGAAATGAACAAAATCATTCTGGGAAGAATTTCTCATGGACGTGTATATGAAAATTTAAAATAAGACATTCTGACATCACAAAAATTCATATACACTCTCAGTCCTCAAAAACACAAACATCAATACATATCCATAGCAATACAAAGCAGATAATCAAGTTCTAAGTATTTCATAAACAATTTTTTTCACCTGCAATAACAGGAAGTAAAATGAAGCTGCAGGAATCAGACAATATATGAGAAGATCCTTCACTTTTGATTACACTTAACAAACAAAATTAGTAAACACAAATCACAGTTTCTCATCTCTCAACTAAAGTTATATTGGCCTGATATTTGTGAAAACTGAAAGTCAGTAATGGTGAATACTGAACTGATAACTCTTTAAATTGCAGATGATACTTCACAGACAACTTACCTTAGTCCATTTCCATCATCTGAGAAATAGTATTTCAGATTCATATTTTTAAAATCCAAATTAGCATTCTCACCTCGTAGAATGATTTTGTCCCAGAGAACAACCTACAAAAAAGACCACATACATAGGTAGAATTTAATTTAATGAAGCAAAAAATAGAAAAGGAATTTTTACCTGAGAGAGAGAGAGAGAGAGAAATCTATGGACAGCAGAAATTACGCTTTTCGGAATAGTTAACGGATACACATATACAGAAGGAAAAAAATACAGAAATATGGACAAAATTACACATAGGAGATTGTATACAGGACTATGGAGCAAAATAAATAAGTTAAATAAAATCCACCAAATTCATATTCTGTAAAATATACAGGATGTTACAAAAATGTACGGCCAAACTTTCAGGAAACATTCCTCACACACAAATAAAGAAAAGACGTTATGTGGACATGTGTCCGGAAATGCTTTATTTCCATGTTAGAGCTCATTTTAGTTTCTTCAGTATGTACTGTACTTCTTTGATTCACCGCCAGTTGGCCCAATTGAAGGAAGGTAATGTTGACTTAGGTGCTTGTGTTGACATGCGGACTCATTGCTCTACAGTACTAGCATCAAACACATCAGTACGTAGCATCAACAGGTTAGTGTTCATCACTAACATGGTTTTGCAGTCAGTCCAATGTTTACAAATGTGGAGTTGGCAGATGCCCATTTGATGTATGGATTAGGACGGGGCAATAGCCGTGGCTTGGCTAAATGAAGGTGTCCCGACAGGAAGACGTTCGAAGCAATTGATTGGTGTCTTAGGGAGCACGGAACATTCCAGTCTATGACTCGCGACTGGGGAAGACCTAGAACGACGAGGACACCTGCAATGGACGAGGCAATTCTTCGTGCAGTTGACGATAACTCTTGTCAGCGTCAGAGAAGTTGCTGCTGTACAAGGTAACTTTGACCACGTCACTGTATGGAGAGTGCTACAGGAGAACCAGTTCTAACATGTACAGCGTGCGCAGGCACTATCAGCAGCTGATTGGCCTCCACGGGTACACTTCTGCGAATGGTTCATTCAACAATGTGTCAATCCTCATTTCAGTGCAAATTATCTCTTTACGGCTGAGGCTTCATTCCAATGTGATCAAATTGTAAATTTTCACAATCAACATGTGTGGGCTGACGAGAATCCGCACGCAATTGTGCAATCACGTCATCATCACTGATTTTCTGTGAACGTTCGGGCAGGCATTGTTGGTGATGTCTTGATTGGGCCCCATGTTCTTCCACCTACGCTCAATGGAACACGTTATCATGATTTCATACGGGATACCTGTGCTGCTAGATCATGTGCATTTACAAGTACGACACTACATGTGGTTCATGCACGATGGAGCTCCTGCACATTTCAGTCAAAGCGTTCGTGCGCTTCTCAACAACAGATTCGGTGACCGATGGATTTGTAGAAGTGGACCAATTCCATGGCCTCCACACTCTCCTGACCTCAACCCTCTTGACTCATTTATGGGGGCATTTGAAAGCTCTCGTCTATGCAACCCCGGTACCAAATGTAGAGACTCTTCGTGCTTGTATTGTAGACGGCTGTGATACAATATGCCATTCTCCAGGGCTGCATCAGCGCATCAGGGATTCCATGCGACGGAGGGTGGATGCATGTATCCTCGCTAACGGAGGACATTTTGAAGATTTCCTGTAACAGTGTTTGAAGTCACACTGGTACGTTCTGTTGCTGTGTGTTTCCATTCCATGATTAATGTGATTTGAAGAGAAGTAATAAAATGAGCTCTAACATGGAAAGTAAGTGTTTCCAGACACGTGTCCACATAACATATTTTCTTTCTTTGTGTGTGAGGAATGTTTCCTGAAAGTTTGGCCGTACCTTTTTGTAACACCCTGTATACACAAATCAGCCACGAAAACAGATCATTGGGATGAACAAGTGAAAGATGGATACATCAACACTATAATATGTAGATTCTACAAGTGGAACCCTGCTTTTACACTTTTCATGGGACTTGAAAGAAAACTGTAAAATGCAGGAAAATATAAAATGTGGGAAATAATGTTTTAAGCTGTAAAAGTTACATACAGGATACCCCCTCGTACTTTATGTATGATATATGTACATAACAGGCATCAAAAGACTTGTCAGGGACTTGTTTATTATCTAATGAAGGTTTATTATCTAATTAAAACTGCTGATTTAACGGGTACTGATAACTGTCTGGGAAGTAGGAACATATGAGATTGAGTCAAATGTCATAATCTATGTTTTTGAAAGCCTGCAGCTGTCAGTCATTATTTAAATAATGAAATACTGCACTAGTTACGTATTTTTTCATGCTTAGAATGACATGTTTCGAGACTTTTTCCTCGTTGTCAAGTGCAAATATGTACATAAGTATTTTGTGTGTTGTTTGAAAGTGTGTGATTCTGTGTCTCTTGCACTGTAGTCATCTTTTTGAGGTTATCAGGTTTTGTACCTTATCAGTTATGTAAAAACACACACACACACACACACACACACACACACACACACACACACACACACACACAAGCGCGCGCGCGAAACTCGATTTGTTCAGCAGGAATAAAATACATAACTGGTGCTGCGTTTAAACTAAAAACATTTGAGCAACGCGAAGTGAATGACAGTGTCGACTAGAGCTCGAAATGCCATATGCCGAAACGACGCTAAATGCGGTTTGACAAAGATGTCACAACAACCAAGAAACTGTGTTTGCTCAGCAGACACAGTTTGGAAAGGGTTGTGATTGGTCATAATATCTTCATTCGAACAAACCTGGTCACTCCCATCAGCCACCATGCCTAGTAGAGCTTGGCAGTGGCAGGAGATACGGCATGAATTGTTCAAACTTCTATGTGCTTACCAGTTCAGTACGTGTAAAGAGACTACTTCATAGTCAGGCAGGACAAACTGTTAATAACATCACTAAATTTATGTCGGAAGACACAGAGTAATTTATAACTTCCCTGCTGCATGGTGACCGCTCACATCACAAATCTCAATATTACCATTATCCTCTCACTTACCTAGCTATCTGCACATGAATGGACTATGTTTTACTGAAAGTAATCTAGTGGAAGGGTTTCCATTTTGATATTTGCATCATATGTAGCACTGTCAGCTGCAGAGTTAAAAATGTAAGGTTTTCTGCATGTTTTTTTTTTCTCTTTCTTTTAATGATTTCAGAGAGCATTTCAGTGTCAATCAGTGCCTTAGGTAATCATATTTGGCACTTCTCGATTCTTCTATGGAACAGTCTTTCATTCCTTTAACAAATCAGAAAGGTAAGAAATTCTCTTGAAATTCCAAGTTGGTCTAGACACTCAGTAACAATTGATATTCAATGAAATGTGAGTGATTGAAGAAGACAGTGAAGTCTCAAAAGGGCTTCAACTAGCATGAGAGAGGTACAACGCTAGTAAGTCAAAATTTATATCCAACATTGTTAGCAATCACTAAAGAGGCCTGTCCCAAGATGATTTCAGAGACTGAATGACAGTCACATGTCTAGCACTCCCTGAAAGATGCTTGGCCAACAAGTAGGATACAAGAGAACGAGCAACAGAATAACGTGCACTTACTTTATTGCCAGCAGATCTATCAACACAGTAGACTTGTATAATATAGATCAAGTAATTGCAGCCTGATACGCTGGAGTATTCCTTCTAAGGTTTTCCAAAAAATATCTGAGAAGGCATCTTGTTACATAACAACAATATGTTTGCTCATTTGCTCCACAATCAGAGACTAAACCATTTCTTACAAAGCTGTGAATCACCTTGCAGCCTGCATGTGACAAAACAATTTCTACTTTTGGTTGGTTGGTTTATTGCAGGGAGAGGGAACGTGACCAAATAACGAGGTCATCAGCACTTTGATCCAGGAATGGTGCATCTGGAAGCAAAGGTGCCCACTAAGATGTTTTTTTCTGATCCAATCAGATCAGATGGTTGGTTGATTTGGGGAAGAGTACCAAACAGCAAAGTCATCAGTCCCATCGGATTAGGGAAGGATGGGGAAGCAATTCAGCTGTGCCTTTTCAAAGGAACCATCCCAGCATTTGCCTGGAGCGGTTTAGGGAAATCACACAAAACCTAAACCAGAATGGCTGGATGTGGGTTTGAACCATCATCCTCCCAAATGCAAGACCAGTGTGCTAACCACTGCGCCACCTCGCTCAACGGTCTAATCAGGAGATTCATAACAGTAAATGCGAAAAGGCAAAAAAGAAATGTATCTCTCTTGGACTGTCAATAATAAAAGCAAGATGAAGGAGATAGGGAAGTCAGCAGGTGGGAGTCCTGCTTGCGACAGGAAATGTCCCACCCTTGATCCATTACAGTCAAGACTGCCCACTATTCAGTAAAGTGCGATACCCAGAACACAAAATTTGGTGCGGCAGAAAGGAGGCAAAGAGTTTCTAAAAGTGATTAAACAGTAAAAGATGGATGATAGAGTAGTCTGGCCAAGGAATTAGGGTTGGGGATTCTCCAGACCTAACATACAGAGGGAGATGCCCCATCCCCAACCACCCTGGCCCTGCTCCGGCGGTAGATTAAAACTTATAACTGAGAAGAAAAACCACTTTCATGGAGAAAAAAGAATTAGTTCAGCCATCCACAAATTGTCCACCAAGATTAGAGGCAATGACTCCAGAAGTTGATACTTAGCGCAGATGGCCAAAAGGAGGGGGCATTCCACGAAGATGAGATACTGCCTCTAGGGCTCCACAACTCCAAAGTACGGGTAACTCATTACACAAAAGAAAGCTATGAGTTAACCTGGTATGACCAATGTGGAGATGATATAGGACTGGGGATTCCTTCTAGGATAAGCAGAAGGAAGAGCACATTGCAGTAGTCTCCTTCATCGTGCGGAGTTTATTAAATGGTGCAGTAGCACTCCAGATGTCATTCCATTTCCGAGTGAATAGAGGTCTCACGTACACCTGCAAATCCACACCTGGGGTCGACAAAGCGAACGTGGAGTGAGTAAATGCTCCTCTAGCCAAACAGTCAACCAAGGGTATATCTACATGGCCTCAGATCCACAGAAAGACAACTGAGCAGGTAGCACAATAAAGGTCAGCGGGCACGTCACGAATAGTGGAGACCAAAGGGTGGCAATAGCAATGGTCAATAGCCTAGTGAGTTTGCTCATTGAGTCAGTACGTATTAAGACATGGTCATCTGTCAACAGCTGTCACCTCTGCCATATACACACTACATGTTCCCAGCAACAAATGGCATTCCATACTGACAGCAGATGTAAAAGCACATCTCGTCTGATCCACAGTTTTAGAGCTCTCGGTGTAAAAGATGATAGCACTCAGGAGCTCTTGGAGAACTGGACGTAACAGATGCCGAAAGGTCACATAGGTGGCCGAGACATTAGGACCTTGGAAGAGATTGGTCCTAATCTGTACAAGAAAACAAACACAGGGAGCACAATCCTGGGAGGGGAGATGGAGATCCTGGCAAAGGGAAGTGTGGTGCATTCCAACTGGTAAAGAGAATAGGATATGTGGTCAAATGGCAATTGCATAGGTGACCAATAGCTGGTTCCATCAAATCTGAAGGGGAAGAGCCCCGCTTCGGTAAGGAGAGTGTGTATAGGACTAGTCCAAGAGGCACCAGTGGCCAAATGTATGCCACAATGGTGGACTGTGTCTAACAGTTTTAAAGTTGAAACCTGGTAACCATAGTCCAGTCGGGACAAAACCAGGGCCCAGTAAATATGGATAAGAATAGCACAATACACACCCCAAGACGTGTGGGCAACGAAGAGGAGAGCATTAAGCTTCCACTTGCAGCTAATCTCTCACTGACGAATATGTGGCAACCAAGTCAGCTTTTTATCAGAAACGTGGGCCAAGAAATGGGACTGTGCTACATGGTCCCCAGATGGTCTCTTGGGGCTGGCGTTTAGTGGAGGCTACAGAATGGGAGTTGTACCAAATGCAGAACTCATCAACATACAATGCAGGAGTGACCAGCAGCCCAACAGGTCCAAGAGAAAACCATCTCACACAGCTTGGTATTGAGTGTCACTTTTTCTCATTGCCATTAATGGGATATTGGTATACAGGGTGATTATAATTAAAACTTTTTTCTGAAGAAATAACACCACTGATCAGAATGACATCAAATTGCAACAGAATATTATTGGAGAAGGGGGGAAATGTATGGCAGAAGAACAATAAATTGTTATAAAATGTAGCAATAGATAGTGCTGGAAGTGTCATTATTTAATAGTGGTCGACTACAAATGACTCATACAACAATGCCTAAGGTGTACGTTTGATGTTAAACAAACTGTACTACTCAATGTGCATGGGTGTACAGTTGTGATACTGTTAGTTACGTAAGCCCATCCACCACAGCAAGGTCATATCACATCAGATGGGAAAAATCAGTTTTTAATTATCCTGAGGCCAAAAACTGCATAAAAAGAATCAATCAAAATCAAATCTGATTATTCATTTCTGTGTGAGTGGCGCAAAAAGAGTTCAATCTGCTGTCCACCATTTTCTGTAACAAGTTGAAATTGAGAAACAGCGTGTTCCACAGCTGATCAAAGTGTTTCTGGGTCACGTTCAGAATGTGTTGCACAATGCTTACCTTTAATGTAGTAAGTCTGCAATCGAACACTGAACACAACATCTTTCAGATAGCCCAACAGCCAGAAGTTACACGGCTTAAGGTCAGGTGATCGGAATGGCCAGGCTGTAGGGAAATGGCAGCTGAAAATACCAGCATTTCTGAAAACCTGTCTCTTCGAAAAAATGTGGCCCTATGATAAATGATGCTGTAAACCTGCACCACACAGTGACCTTTTCAGAATGAAGTGGTACTGGTTGATTTGCGTGTGGATTTTCGATTAACCATATTTGACAATTCTGTGTATTGACATCCTGTCAGATGGAAGTGGGCTTTGTCTGTCCACAAAATCTTCCGCAGCCAATCATTGTCCAGTTCCATGTGGGCTAAAGCAAAGGTATCTCTTGCTAGCAGGTCAACATGAAATAACTCGTGCACATGGGTAATTTTGAATGGTTAGCAAAGAAGAATGTTTCGAAGGCTTTTACGCACCTTGCTACCGCTTATGTCCAATGTTTGGGCAACTCTCCGCGCACTACACTTTGCACACCACCACTCGTCTCCTCCAGCATTGCTGTGGCCACTGCTTCCACTGACGTCTAATCAATTCGTTTCTTCGCTCTTCCAGGTTACACCCAAAAGAACCAGTCTTTTCAAATTTCCAAATCATTTTCTCCATTCATCGGACCATTGCCTTTTTTCAAATCCTTCAGTGCCCAGAACTTCTGCAGAGCGACATGTGCACAGTCAACATTCTTGTAATACGGCTTTACAAGCAGGGCGTGACCCTGCATTGAGACAGTCATGGCAAACGTCGCAGACACAAAAGGAGTATAAGCTGTGTACTCAGCGTGTTTATACCAACTTTAATAGGTGATCCACATGACAGGCGTTTTCATTTACATATTCCGACATATGCAGCACCATCTATTGATCAATTTTCACTTTTTTTTCTTCTGCCATACATTTTCCTCCTCCTCCAATAATATTCCATTGCAATTTGACGTAATTCTGACCAGTGGTGTTCTTTCTACAACATTTTGAAAGTTTAATTATAATCTCACTGTATGTTAGGAGTGAGTCCGTCCACCTTGACCCCACCAAAACCTGATGACTGGACACAGTGACCAAGCTGTCGGCTGATGTTATTGGATGACCACTGGCACGTGTTATTGGTGCCTCTGAACACATCCTAGCTTGTTAAACAATTAATTTCAGTTAGTAATATTCTCTTTTCAGTAGTTAATGATGTATGAAAATACCAGAGGGAGGAGGATAGTAAGCTAGACACTAGGCTTAATGTTTTGACAGCAATTTATTCATAATGCTAATGCTTGACACCTCCCATACACTGGGCTTCTCTAATAAAAAAAAGTTCCATTTATGCAGTGTTCCTGCCCCCACCTATCCCTAAAAGAAAATGTCCTAATGTAAAGGCTGTTGACAAGTACAAAAATTTTATCAACACAGATATTAGGAATATAGCAACCAAAATGGACTACAGCAAAATGCAAGGCAAAATGTCAATATGTTCTGCCAATGTCAACGGGAAATTGAGAGACATTATTGATGCACTCAGGCTGCCTCGATGGACAGAGATAGTGGACACGAAAGCCTTTTGGCCAAAAGCTCACAGTATTAGCAGTCTTTTGTTGTGCCTGTGTGCGACTCAATATCTCTATGTGGTGAGTAGTAATCTATCCTTTTCATAATGTTGTTGTGAAGTAATGTAGATTTGTTATAATTCTATTTGATGGTCACTTACAAATTTGTGAAAGTGCCTGCTTAGGTTTGCGTATTTGGAAAGTATTGTCCGTAAGCAATACATCATCTTAAGCCACTTGATGAGGCTTCAACAGTATGGTTGTTCAGGGTGCTTCATTGTCGTATGCAGGCAGCTATTCTGGAACTCGATGTTGCACTGATGATGTTTTAATATTTGGGAAAAGTAGAAATCCTTCGTGAGTATATGCTGCGCCACCGAGGGGGCCCCAGCCCTCGCAATGCTACTTCCCTCTCCATACTGGAAGTCTGTCCTTTTACTTTTCTTTTTTCTTCTCTGCCATTCCATTGGGTGGTCTTCTTGGTACTGATTGTGCTTGGATTTGGTTGGTGATTCTGAGCAATTGTTTTCTTCCCTTCCACATTCTGCAACTTTTAATTGTTAACTGTATGGTCCCTTTGTTGGATCTGACTTTCTGCTCCCATTAAAAATTTTGCAGAACTGAGGATTGTGCAGGGTAGGTTGCCCAGTGTGGCACTCACTGGGGTGACAAGTCGTGGGATGGTGATATGCACATAAACAAATGGCCGCAACATCGAATACACAAGTTATAAAAAGGCAGCGTATTGGCAGAGCTGTCATTTGTACTCACGTGATTCGTGTGGAAAGTTGTCAGATGTGATTATGGCTGCATGACTGAAACAGACTTTGACCATGGAATGGCAGTTGGAGCTATAGCATGGAACATTCCATTTCAGTAAATACTAGCGAATTCAGTATTCAGAGATCCATAGTGTCAAGACTGTGCTGGGAATACCAAATTTCAGGCATTACCTCACACCATGGTCAAGGCAGTGGCCGACTGTCTTCTCTTAATGACTGAGAACAGCTGCGTTTGTTTAGAGTTGTCAGTGCTAACACACAAGCAACACTGCGTGAAATGACCAGAGACATCAATGTGGGACGTACATGACATCAATGTGGGACGTATGACGAACATATCCATTAGGACAGTGTGGCAAAATTTGGTGTTAATGGGCTATGGCAGCACACATCTGGTTTCGAGTGCCTTTGCTGATGACACAACACACCTGCAGCATCTCTCCTGGGCTCATGATCTCAGTTAGACCCTAGAAATCTGACTGGAAAATTGTGGCCTGGTCAAAGGAGTCCCCAATTTCAGTTGGTATGATAGAGTTTGAATGTGATGCAGACCTCATGAAGCCATGGACATAAACTATCAACAAGGCAATGTGCAAGCTGCTGGTGGTGGTGGCTCCTTAATAGTGTGGACTATACTTACATGGTATGGATGGGTCTTGTGGTCGAACTGAACTGATAATTGACTGGAAATGGTTATGTTCAGCTACTTAGAAACAATTTGCAGCCATTCATGGGCTTCATGTTCCCGAACAACAAGATTTTTTTATGGATAACAATGCGCCTGTAGCACACACTGTACACTCTTCCCACAGTTACTGAAACGACCAGACAAGTTTTACAAATATACAAGACGAAGAGAGAAATGTTCTATTACATACTCAAGATGACTTATGGTGACAGTGAAATTACAATGAAATCCAGACCTTTAGCTGCTTACAAGGATTGAAAAATATCAATGGGGACAGTTGAAAATGTGTGCCCCGACTGGGACTTGAACCCGGAATCTCCTGCTTACATGGTAGACGCTCTATCCGACTGAGCAACTGAGGACACAGAGGATGGTGCGACCGAAGCGACTTATCTCTGGCATGCTCCCTGTGAGACCCATACTTCCAACTTACTGTCCACACACTACATTTGTAGTGCCCCTGCCCACTATACTGAGCAACTGAGGACACAGAGGATGGTGCGACCGCAGCGAGTTATCTCTGGCATGCTCCCTGTGAGACCCATACTTCCAACTTACTGTCCACACACTACATTTGTAGTGCCCCTGCCCACTATACTCATTACTCACAGCAGTCAATCTACCGATTCCCGAAAGAGTTCGGACATGTCTGAAAGAACAGATACCATCATCATATAGATAAGGCTTACTGGCCAATGATCTTTTTCAGTGCAGATGCACTTACATTGCCCAAACTCTTACAGGAATCGGTAGATTGACTGCCGTGAGTAATGAGTATACTGGGCAGGGGCACTGCAAATGTAGTGTGTAGACAGTAAGTTTGAAGCATGGGTCTCACGGGGAGCATGCCAGAGATAAGTCCCAGCAGTTGCACTACCCTTTGTGTCCTCGGTTGGTTGGTGTTGAAGGGACCATACAGCAGGGTTATCAGTCCCTTGTTTCAAAGGTGGCCCATTGGGACGGATTTACATCTCAGAAGAGTCACAACGATACAAAGCAAAGAGCTGAAAAACGTAAAAGTGCAGTCGTGTTGTCAATGGTGAAAACAAAAGGAGGGAATTCAGCAAGTGGACAACCCCAAGGCCATGCCAGAGGCAGGAAATATCCCACCTCTGATGCAGTACAGGCAAGACCACCTGCTATTCAAAAGTGTTAAACTGCTAGAAATTAAAAGTGTGTACTCTAAAAGGAAACTACCCAAATCCAGAAAGCGATAAAAACAGAGTAAAAGAGAGAGAAAAGAGGATCTTGGCCAGGGAGGGGAGTCAGGACTCTCCAAACACAGCTTACAGTGGGAGATTAAAAACCACTTTCATGGAGGAGACTGAGAACCAGTTCAACCATCCGGGAATCGTCTGCCAACATTGAAGGTAAAGTGCAGGGAAGTCTGTACTTAGTATGCAGAGCCAAAAGAAGAAGGCATTCCACCAAAATGTGGGCTACTGACTGGAAGGCTCCACAACCACAAAGTGGGGGTGGCTCATTACGCAAAATAAAACCATGGGTCAGCCTGGTATGGCCAATGCAGAGACAACACAGGGTGGTCAAGTCCTTTTGGGAGAAGCGGAAGGAAGAATGCCACAGGACAGTTATCACCTTAATCGCATGAAGTTTATTAGACAGGGAGGTAGCCTCCCAAGAGTTGGCCCTGACTGTGTGAAGTGGGATTTGATATGAAGCGGTAAATCCGCCACAGGAAGGGTGACAGAAGGGGGTTAAGTGACTGCTCCCCCAGCCAAATGATCAGCAAGCACATTACCTAGTATACCCACATGGCCATGGATGCAAAGGAAGTCAACGGAACGATCAGCGAGACTGTCACGGATGGCCGAGACCAAGGGATGGTGGGAAAAACAACAGTCAATAGCCTGAAGGCCACTCATTGAGTCCATACATAACAAAATGGAGTTGAGTTAGGACTGTTCAATAAAGATAAAGGCCTGGGAAATTGCCATCAACTCCGCAGTAAACACACCACATGCAGTTGGCAGGAGATGATTTTCCATGCCAACAGAGAATGGGAAGGCATATCTCACACGATCAGCAGATTTAGAACCATTGATGCAAAAAACAACAGCATCCTGAAACTCCCATAAAATTCGGTGGAAAAAATAACAGAACACTATCAGGGGAATGGAATCCTTCGGACTTCAGCGGATATCCATCCGAATCCGGGGCCGAGGAACTAACCAAGGGGGGCAAGGGGGGGGGGGGGTGATGGAGAGGGAACATGGGAGACAGGACAAAGAAGGAAGCTGAAAATCATGGCGAAGAGATGCAAGGTGGAGCCCAACCGGTAAACCCGCCCTTGGGCGGGAATCAGGTGGGTGACGTCCTTGGTCTGGGAACAGGATAGAATAGGAAGGTCGAGAGGGAGAGGAATGGACAGCGACTGCATAAGAAACCAGAAGCTGGGACCGCCGAACAGAAAGGGTGGGGGGTGGGGGGGGGGGTGGGGGGGGGAATCCCAGCTTCAACCAGAAGACTATCAACAGGGCTAGTACTTAAGGCATCAGTGGCCAAACGAATACCACGATGGTGGACCGGATCCAGGAGGTGCGGTGTGGAAGGAGCACCAAGGAAGAGAAGGACATTGAGTTTATGGGAACATCCTATCTTCAGAAGTCTGATATGAGGCAGCCAAGTGAGCTTGTTGTCGAAAAGAAGGCACAGGAAATGAAACTGTGGGACCACAGGTAATTATTGTGCATCGAGGTAAAGCTCTGGATTGGGGTGGACTGTAGTACAGTGACAGAAGTGGACCACCCGCGATTTTAAAGGAAAGAATTGAAACCCGTGTGAGAGGGTCAATGCAGAGGCACCCTGTATAGCACCCTGGAGCTGCTGCTCTGCAGAGGCCATCGAAGAGGAACTAACCCAAATGCAAAATCATCCACATACAGATAAATGCAGAGGCCATCGAAGAGGAACTAACCCAAATGCAGAATCATCCACATACAGAGAAGGGGTGACCAAAGTACCGATGGAGGCCACAAGTCCATCTATAGCAATGAGGAAAAGAAGTACACTCAAGACGGAACCCTGTGGGATGCCATTCTTCTTGGCCCGTGGAGAACTAAAAACAGTACCAACCCGAACCCAGAACGACCGATGGAACAGGAACTGGCAGATAAAAATTGGGAGTGGGCCCTGAAGAGCCCACTCATGAAGTGCAAGTAAGATATGATGGCACCAAGCCATATCATAGGCTTTGCGAAGGTCAAAAAATACTGGAACCAAATGGCGGCACTGGGGAAAAGCCTGCCGAACTGCAGATTCCAATCAAAGTAAATGATCAATCGGAGATCGTCCCTCTCGGAAGCCACACTGGTAAGGGGACAAGAGATCCTAAGATTCAAGGACCCAATTGAGCCAACGGGCTACCATTCGTTCAAGTAACATGCAAACAACATTTGTCAGACGAACTGGCTGACAGCTTTAAAAAAACAGGAGTTTCTTACCAGGCTTAAGAACAGGAACCACGATGCTATCCCTCCACTGAGCAGGGAAGTCACCCTGGAGCCAAATACGGTTAAGCACCTAGAGAAGATGTTGTCGTTGTGGAGCACTGAGATGTTGAAGCAATTGGTTATGAATGGAGTCTGGGCCAGGAGCCCTTTCATGAGAAGAAGGAAATGCAGAAAGAAGTTCCCATTCAGTAAAAGGTTTGTTGTAAGATTCTGACTGACATGGGGCAAAACATAAGGCAGAAGCTTCAGCCCGCTGTTTCTGGTGGAAGAAAGCAGCCATATAGGAGGTTGATGCTGATGCTGTTGCAAAATGCATCGCAAGATGTTCTGCGAGAATCAACACGTCCGTCCAGAGCACATCCGGGATGGCAAGGCCCGGGAGGGTAGACTGCCGATGGCAACCTTAGAGAGAGCGATGTGTAGCCTATACCTGTGACATAGTGACAGTAGAACCGTGGGAAGAAACAAACCATTCCCAACACAACCGTTTGCTCCATTTGATTAAGTAACGGGCATTGGCGCAAAGGCATTTAAAGGTAGCAAGATTGGCAGTGGATGGATGCCTCTTAAGGTGTTGCAAAGCTCGATGGCGATCACGGATGACAATGGCATTGGCTGTACTCCACTACGGGACTTGCTGGCAGTGAAATAGTCCACATGAGTATGGGATAGCAAGGCTAGCAGCACTAACAATTGCATCAGACATTTCACATTGGACGTCATCAATACAACGCGACAAAGAGGGAGAAAAAAACAACCTGTGTAGTATATAGAGGCCAATTGGCGCGTTGGAAAGACCAACGAATTAACCTGTCCATCGGGGAGTGAGATAATCAACAGGAAGTGGTCACTATTGCAAAGGTCATCATGTGGGGACCAGTGTAATGACAGGAGGAGGGAGGGAGAAGAAAGAGAAAGATCAATGGCAGAAAAGGTACCATGACCGGCACTGAAATGGGTGAGGGAGCCACCATTAAGGAGGCACAAGTCGTGGTCTGCAAGAAAGTGGTCTATGAGAAGTCCCTGACTAGATGGAATGCACTGCCCCACAAGGGATAATGAGCATTAAAATCCCCGAGGAGGAGGAAGTTGCTGAAGGCAGCAGATGTACGAGTCCTGTCAGGAGGGAGATGAAGATTGCAAACTATGACCCCAGAGTCCAGGTGGACCCCAACAGCAACTGCTTTCAATGTAGTTTGAAGAGGAATCCACATGTTAGCAATGTCCGTACAGACCAATGTACAAACGCCGCCAGAGGCCCACAGGGGGGGCAACCCTATTTCAACAGAAAGCACGGAAACCATGGAGGGTCAGTGAGTGATCATCAGTAAAATGATATTCCTGTAGAACCACTCAAGCTGCAGAGTGAAACGAAATAAGGGATTTCAACTCCAGAAAGTGACAGTAATATTCATTACAATTCCACTGCATAACCACAGAATGATGATTCAAATGCGGGGTGAACAGGCTAAAGCCAGTCATGCCGCAGGTCACCATCCATTACCGACAAGGAGGGGGTGACATCCATGAACAGCAGGTCAGTCAGGTTGCAAAGCTGGGGACGGGACCCCTAGCGACACCAGAGGCTCCTTGTCCCAGGACTTATTTTTCTTCTTCTTTTCTGTTTGAGATTGAGGAGGGCCGTGCTGCATAAAGGAACCAGCTGCAGCAAGATCGGGAACAGAAAGAGAGCGGGCAACCTACGGGCCAAACAGACCGCGGTTCTCGTGGTCGTTGTGTTGCAGCAAACCTTTGGCCTTGAAGGTGCTGGGAAAGGGGGTCCTGGGGAGGGGTACCCTTGACCAGCAGACACCGAAGAAGTGGGACACTTCTCTAGCTGGGGAGGGGTAGCAGCACCCGGAAGGGAGAGGGGGAAGAGATGGGTTTGGCACGGGGGGGGGGGGGGGGGAGGGGGGGAGGTGAAGATGTAACTATAGCATAGCTAGACGTCATTGACACAGGATGGAGACATGCATATTTCTTAGGAGCCTCAGTGTAGGTTAGACGATTGAGGGACTTATACTCCTGTATCTTCTTTTCCTTCTTATAAGCCGGGCAATTCGGTGAACATGGAGAAGGACTGCCATGACAATTAACACACACAGGAGGGGAACACAGGAACTCCCCTCATGGAGTGGACATCCAGTCACGACAGAGAGGGGTCTACGAACAGTGGGAAGAAATGTCTCCAAAATGCAAGCACTTAAAACATCTCATAGGTGGTGGGATGTATGGCTTCACAGCACATCGATAAACCATAATCTTGACCTTCTCAGGGAGGGTATCTCCTTCAAACACCAGGATAAAGGCATCAATATCACTGTAATTGTCCTTCGGGCCCTTCTGAACACACCAAAGTAAGTTAACACCCCGTCGTCCTAGACTGTCCCTAAGTTCCTCATCCGTTTGAAGGACGAGGTCCCTGTGAAAAATTACATCTTGAACCATATTCAAAGACTGGTGGGGGGGAGGGGGGTAATGGACACAGGAATTTTGCCAAGATGGTCACAGGCACGTAGGGCTGCAGACTGAGCAGCTGAATCAGTTTTGATCAACAACGAACCCGACCACATCTTGTTCAGAGAGTCCACTTTGCCAAACTTGTCTTCAATGTGTTCCACAAAAATAAAGATCTGGTATTGGTGAAAGTATCCCCATCACTCCTGGTGCAAACCAGATAGCGGAGGAAAGGTTTTGCCCTTAGCCGATGAGCCTGACCCCCCTCCTAGGGCGTAGCCATGGAAGGGAAGGCCGAAGGGGCAAAAGAAGCAGCACTAAAAGAATCATTTCCATTCAAAGAGACAGCTGTAGAAGAACGGCTAGAGTTCTGAACCCGTATACATTTCATTTGCATAGCGTCTGCCATGATACCACCCACACCGATCAGGGGCTCTCCCTACAGGTGCCAGCCAGCCACAGCAAGGGCCGTCTGGCACGGCGGCCATTGCTGGGAGTTCCGATGTTCCAGGATGACAAGCAACCACTCCTAGGCTTACATGAGGGGGTCACAGCTCAGGTAGCAGAAGCACGATCTCTGTGTTTTCAAGAGGCTCAACCAAAACGGTACATAGTGACCCCACCACACAGGCTGGCTACCGTGCTAGCTATGTACCCTAGCATCTGACAATGATGTGAAGAAAAATATGGAAGGAACTAAGAGGGCACACGCTGGAGACACTAGGTAAGTTGCTCTTCCCCAAATGGCTGACACTACGGAATAGAAATTTAGTAAGGGAGAGCAAACCCCAGAGGGGGACCAGAGAGTGCCAAAAGGATGAGGTAATCATGGAACAAAACCAAATCACAAAGCCAACATAACCAGGAGGGTAGTGGGGCCAACATAAACTAGGACTAGGGAGAGGAGGAAGGACAGGAAAGGAGGGGAAGGGAAAAGAAATGCAGCCTGGGAAAGGAAGGAAGGCTGCAATAGCTTGGGGTCTCATGATTGGCACGCATGTACTCATGAAAGGACCGTGAGCCCCTTAGGGAGTCTGTGTCTTCGGTGGCTCAGTCGGATGGAGCATCTGCCATGTAAGCAGGAGATCCCGGGTTTGAGTCCCAGTCGGGGCACACATTTTCAACTGTCCCTGCTTATATCTAACAATGCCTGTAAGCAGCTAAAGGTCTGGATTTCACTATAATTTCATTCTCCGAGAGCTGCAATATCACCAATGGCATCTGTTCTTTCAGACATGTCCGAAAGAACACAAACCATCATCATGTGTGTGGTGACAGTTATGGGGATATTAAGGCAAAGAAGACTGCTGAGCAATGCAGACGAGAGGAGGCATGGAACCTCTGTGATTTGTACAAGCAGTTGAGAGAGAGAGAGATGGGGGGGGGGGGGGGGGGGGGCAGGGCTTTTTGTAATGTGTGGTGAGAAATAAATTTTTAACTTTAAATACTTGGGTGCAATTGTCACTGGTGTTTGCTTCCAGTAAATATAGGAAAACCTCTACACTGGCAATGACTACAGCAATGGATGCCAAGTTAATTGCAAAATACTGTTTTGCACCACTTTATAGCACTTCATTAACTTTTTCTTTTTGTTGCTGTACTGCTCCAAACTCATCAAAACAAGACACACTGACTGTGACTCAACAACTACCACAATTGGAGTTTTTATTAGTGAACTTACATGCCAACCCCTTGTCGACCAGCATTAAGGGCAATCCAAGTCCAGTTTTTGTGCAAACGGATATTGTGCCAACAGTATCTTCAGTGTCTACTGTGCCACAATCACCAATATTTGATGCACGTGCTTTACAGCACAACCACTGTGCAATGCTGACACCGTATTCCCAACTCTACTTGCACTGTGAACGACTGCTTAGTTATCGGTCATACTTAACTATTCTGGCTCAGCAAGTACAACTCTTATCAGACTTCACATCACATCAATATTTTGAACATGGCTGCACTTTAACAACAGTTACAGAATAACAGATAAAAATGATAGCCAACCTGTTGCAAAACCACCATTTATTGCAATGGGTTAGCCACCTTATTCACCTGCTTCACAGTAGAGTGTAGAGCTGCACCACATCCTAAACTCCCGTCTTTCACATCTGATCAAGTGACATTATGGTTTGCCATGGCAATGTGCATATTCGTTTTGTTAGGTATTGTAAACAATGACTCAAAATTTGTAATGTTGATCTCCTTTTTGCAGAACACACAGAATTAATCAGTGACATTACCTTATGCCTCTGGCACATAATAAGTAAGATGCCGCAAAAGCAGCATTGCTACAATGGATTGCTCACACCCTTGGGCAGCAAGTGCGACAGGTGACCTACAACCTGCAGCTCAGAGGGATCTCCTCCGTAGCTACGATGCTGTTTATGTTTGCTGATGGGCTCCACGTTAATGCCATATCCAGCCTGCTGGACATTACAGATCATCAAACTTCCGCCTCTACAGCTCACAATGACTGTGCATGTGTTGGAAGACACCACACATGAGAGACAGACCCTAGTGGACAGATTGCATTCACTGGTAAGCACATGCAGCACAGCAACCTGGACACACCTGTCGCTGTCACCTGGTCGGCCAGCATGAAAACCAAACCATCTCAACATCACCAGACTTCATGTGAAGCTAACATCATGGGCCCCTCTACTAGCACCAAATTGCAGACTGTGCACAGCACATCATTGTCTACAGTAAATGCTGTGCCAGCTGATCTTGCCTCCCCCGGGCTACAACACTGGTTGTACCATGTGCAGTACGGTGTAGCCACCTGAAACTGTTGGCAACATTGCTCATACCCAAGTGACTATCATCAGTTGCAACTGGCGCACCAGTTCATGCCGCAACACCTAGACGTCTCTCTTGTACCACAGTTATTTCTCACTAAGGATCTCTATATCTATCTAGGACCATTCCACAGACATGCACTTTCTTATCAACACAGTGTCATATGAACACCGCACCTCATCTAATGTTTGAACAACATGCTGAAAACCTCTGACTACAACTACATGCAGCTAACAGTGCCAGCATCTGCTTGCATGACACTGTGGAGCTAGCCAGACAAGATAAGGATGAGCTATGTCACAGTTGGACATTTTACTTAACTGACATGTCTGAACCAATGAAAGGGGGTCAGCTTTCTTCACAAATTCAGCCTCTCATCTTACCTGGTGCTTTATTCCATCATGTCACATGACAATCCATCCTGGGGTTTTTTGCCCCAATCTCACCAAGGACTGTGAACTAATGCTCATGCTCATCTGCGATCTACGTCACAACCTTGGCCAACACTGGCCCATTTGTACATGAGTGTTTTACAACCATACAAACCATCAACACAATCCAAGAACGACTCCACCAGATGTACATCAATTTAGTGACTTTGCAGTGCCAGCGGCGACCTGCTTCGGCAAATAAATGAAATATCCCTTGCACTTGTGTATGCAAGTGACCAACTCTGAGAAATGTCATACACCACAGTGGCATCAGAACATGAAGCCACACCTTCACTGGACAGTCACATCGCACAGCTGCATCCAGTCGACATCGTAACACACCATAACACACTGTGTCTAGCAAACACTCTAAACAGGTCAACCACAGCACTATCTGCCTCACAACCGGTACTTTGACAATTGAATTAGACTCCTTGCCCAACTCACGATGAGTTGAGACTCTACCAATGCACTATTAGAAATGGCACAATGCACTGCATCAACATGACCTCTGGTTCATCCACTCGCCACAAGGTATGACACCTCGCACCAGCTCATCCCCAGGTAGCTTAGATAGCAACAGATGAAATGTTGCAAGCAGGCATAGTCCATCCATTGAACAGCACTTAGGAATTTCCCGTAATATTAGAAAAAAAGTTAGTTCCACGAGACTATGCAGACTATAGGTTTCTTAATTCTTGCATGTTCCACAACAATTATCCCATCATACCCATCATAAACATTCAAGATTTCACACATTCACTTGTGGGAGCTTGATTTTTAGTGTGACTGACAAAGCCTATTATCAAATTCCCATGTATACAAATGACATAGGTAAAACAGGGATTATTACACCCTTCGGCTTATTTGGGTTCTTAGCAATATTGTATGGACTGAGAAACGCGGCACAGACATGGCAGTGTTTTAGCAATGGAGTACTCTTCAAGACTGATTGCCAACACATGTATCTCGACGCCTTTTTAATTTTCTCTACCAATCCCCACAGTCACAAACGTCACCTCAAACTCATTCTCACTACCCTCCATGGCGCAGGTGTGACAATCAATGAAGACAAATTGCAATTGCAGAAGCATGAAGTTACATTCATTGGACACAATCAATAAAAAGAGAATCAAACCAACACCAGACGGGGCCAATTTCATCCGTCATCTGCCACTATTACAAACTTACCAAAACCTTCACCAGTTCTCGAGTATCCTGAATTTTTAACAATGATACTTACCTCATCTTGTGGATATTCAGGCACCTCTGACAAACACACTGGCAAGCCCTCATACACAAGTGAAACAAAAATATGTACAGATGGCAAACACACAAATTAACATTCAACTGCTCTAAGGACTGCCTTGCAACAGTAGTCTCACTGGCACATCCTATACCAGGTGCTAAAAGCGCTGGCCGTATTTTACGGACTATAAGACACTATGGACTATAAGGTGCACCCTAATTTTAAGCATTTTTTAAAAACTTAACATTTCTGCCATTTTTATTATTAGATGGCAAAGACAGACTAAAAAAAAATTCTTAGTTTATAAAACTAGACAGACCTTTAAAATACCTGAAAATTGTCATCTGAACTTTCTTCTCCTTCTTCCTCTTTGTCATTAATGATTGTCCTCTTCATATATTATAAGATGGTCTTCACTGCCATGAAGAGTGTTACTTATGCCACACTTCTTGATTTAACGATGTCTTCTCTCACTCTAGACCATGACTCTTATCCACTGACACACATGTTTGTAGGTCATTTTAAAGCTCCCTTCAGCATCAATTTTTGTTGAGTTTCATCCACCACTCACTTGTTCCATTCTTCTCTCATACACACATTAAATGGTTTATTTATTGAGACTTTAAAACACTGCAATCATGAAGTAAGTTCTCCTGGAATAACAGCAAGCTCTGTATTTACCTGTCTCAGTTTCTCTTTCACAGAATTTTTCAAGTGACTGCTAAACTGATCTAGCACAAGAAGGGACTTCTTCTTCAATGAAGAACCGTTCCTTCTCTCTCACAATCTGTTAATCCATACTTTCATACCTGCCTCATCCATCCAACCCCTGTCATGTACATGAACATAACCATCTGGCAGTATTTCAGAAGGTTTTGGCATTGTTTTGCACTTAAAAATGATTATTGGATTAAGTTTAGTACTGTCAGCACAACATGAAAGGAAAACAGTGTAGTGCACTTCTTCATGTCTAATTTTTTTTATAGTTACAGTTTTAGCACCTTTCATGGTAACAGTTCTGTTAACTCTGCATATCAAATGACTGAGGAGTTTCATCCATTTTTGCTATTTGGCTTAGTTCCACATTGGTTTTCTTTCGATGTTGAATAATAATGCAATGGGAAGATAATATTCTCTCTTCATACTCTTGTGGCATTTTCTGAGATACTTTGGTTTTGTCACCAATGAACTCCACCCTTAAAGTTGTAAGTTCCACTGTAGTGTTAGCTTACAAGCTTGTATTTAAAACATTTTTGTATCAATTCCAATGCCATTTTGACAGTGTCCTTGAATCCATTTCAATACATTATCATATAGTTTTGGCCATTTTGCATTTAGTCCTAAATTTGCACATTTAGCTTTCCTCAGTTTTTTCAGTTCTTCTTTACCAGCCTGCTGATCATGATTTTTTTCCTTCTGCTGGTGGAAGGACGACCTGTTGTTCCGCTGCTATGTTTCCATGTTCTTCTGCATATGTTATTACTTTCAATTTATAGCCTGCATCATACAAATACCTTTTATTTTTTTCCATTAAGAAACTAGCTGCTAACAAAAATATTGTACTGTTACTGATAACACAAATCACTTTAAATTCTAGTTCACTCTGGCTCCATAGAATTCAATGACCCATCATACGTTAGTGTTCTGGGTTTGCAATGGTGGGGCAGGAGAGAGACAGTGTTAACACACTTTTGAATCCCCAAAACTCATGTTCGTCGCGTTGGTGCACTCTTGCTGCAGTTGAATTCAATGTTGCCAGATAGAGAGAGGTTTCCCGTGACACTGAATATATGGTATTTATAAGGCTGGCGGGAATTTTAAATAAAACACTGGACATTTTTATATTAATTTTGAAAATAAGATACACCTGAATTTTGGGGCTAGTTTTTCGAAGAAAAACGTGTGTCTTGCAGTCCATAAAATACAGTATCACAATTGATGGCAGCGACTCGGCTACTGCGGCAGTCCTCTTGCAGAAGGAGGCACGCTATTCACAGCCACTCATATTATTCTCCAGGGAACTAACAGCATCCTAAACAAAATGTTCAGAGTTCAAAGGTGAATCACTGGTGGTATACAATACCATATGTTATTTTCAAGAAGATACAGAGAGACAACACGTTATCATTTACACTGCTCACAAACCGCTAGCAGTGACAGCTGTCAACTGAAGGCAGTTACGTAATCCTGACTTAATTTCTCAATATTCAAATGATGTACAGCACCTGCACAGAGTGGATAACACCATGGCTGACAACCTTTCTCGAGTGCAGACTATCTCTCTTGCATTGGAATACAGCATATTAGGATATGAACAAAAGCTCCATGTACACCTATATAGCTGGCCTTACAGCTTTCCTCCAATGGACAATTCTGAGTGATAAAACACAGAGAGCCACAAATCTGATACTTATGTCAACAGCAACCCTGAAATGGCCTCCATTAACAGATTAAAACCAGCATGGACCATCATCACCGAAAGAGATACCAACAACTTACAGGATGACAGCAATCCAGATGCTCCTCATACGACTAGATCGCAATCCACTGAACCAAAAACGCGAACGCCCAACGTAAGAGACTTTCAACCAGATGAAATTGCAGTCAAATTAGTTGACGATAACCTCTGGGTGGAACCAACATATGCAGCCCCAGATATCACGACCAAGACAATTGCCACTGACCTCGTTAGGACCATCCGTCTACCAACAAATGTAGATTTCATGGTGGTGGCTTCACAATTTCCCCTGACAAGTGAACGATCACTCTGCCAGTTACTATTCCAAACAACTCGCTGGTCCCGGCTACACATTCCAACCATTCATCATCTACAAAACTAAACACTGTTGCCAGCAGTGGAAGAACCAACAGGGCCCCCCTCCACATCCCACTACAGTCATCCACATGGCCTTCCCCCTCAATTCACCCCATACCAAATAAGCAAAAGCCACTGATGTTGACACTCGGGGAGATGGAAGAGGAGTGAGGCGACTATGAGGACATTGAGGCAAAGAAGATTGCTGACCAACGTGGCTAAGCGGAAGTGTGGAGTTTTGTGCTTTTGACAGGGACTTGCACTGAGCGATAGAGAGAGAGGAAGCTTCTTGTATTGTGTGGTGAGAAATAAATGTTTAACCTGTAATACTCTTATGCAACTGTCGCTGATGTCTTCCCTTAAATTACTTGAGGGGAAATATCTACACAGTGAAAAGTAAGATTACTAACACACAGCACAACTTCAGGTAAATTCAGTGAAGCAGATGTATGTCAATAAACCATCAATGACTAATTCAGCATGTGTTTTTTTTTTTTTTTAGGGCGCACAACTTCAATGGTCATTAGCGCCCTGACTACTCTAAGAATGCACCGCGAGGCACAAGTTGACAACAACAACTAAAAGGGAAAACACGATAAAAGACAGACTGACAGGCATAGGATTAAAAAACAGCATCATCAAATGTCCTTAGCGAGGTTTGTCAAATTGATAAAACGAAGAACACGAGCAGCTGCTCGTGGGTCATCCGCTAAAATGGCATCGAAAGTATTTGGCAGGTGAAGATCGAGGCGCAGTGTGTTAAGATCTGGACAGGACATTAAAATGTGTCTAACCGTCAGCAAGTGCCCACATGGGCAGAACGGCGCCGGCGCAGCCGTCAGCAGATGGCGATGGCTGAACCGGCAGTGTCCAATTCTTAACCGGGCTAAAACGACCTCCTCCCGCCGAGAAGGGCATGAGGAGGACGTCCAAGCCACGGGAAGAGGTTTTAAGGCCCGAAGCTTGTTGTCGGTAAGTGCAGCCCAATTGGCATGCCACAGCGATACAATTCGCCGACAAATGACCCTGCTAAAATCGGACGAAGGGACACAACAAGAAGCTGTCCGAGGCTGGAGGACCGCAGCCTTGGCCGCGGCATCTGCAGCTTCGTTCCCAGGGATACCGACATGGCCAGGAACCCACATAAAGCTAACCGGAGAACCGACGTCCACCAGCTGCCGAAGAGAGCGTTGGATCCGGTGTACGAAAGGGTGAACCGGGTACGGATCACTGAGGCTCTGGATGGCACTCAGGGAGTCGGAGCAGATGACATAAGCAGAATGTCGGTGGCGGCAGATGTAAAGAACAGCCTGGTAGAGGGCAAAGAGCTCAGCTGTGAAGACCGAACAATGGCCATGGAGCCGGTATTTGAAACTTTGTGCCCCGACAATAAAGGAACACCCGACCCCGTCATTGGTCTTAGAGCCATCTGTATAAATGAAAGTCATGTTGATGAACTTCGAATGAAGTTCCAAAAAACGGGAGTGGTAGACCGAACCGGGGGTGACCTCTTTTGGGAGCGAGCTGAGGTCAAGGTGAACGCGGACCTGAGCCTGGAGCCAAGGTGGCGTGTGGCTCTCGCCCACTCGAAAGGTTGCAGGGAGTGAAAAATTAAGGTGTTGAAGGAGGCGACGAAAGCGAACTCCAGGGGGTAGCAGGGCAGAGACATACAACCCGTATTGACGGTCAAGAGAGTCGTCAAAAAAGGAACGATAAGACGGATGGTCGGGCATTGACAGTAGCCGACAGGCATACCGACAAAGCAGTATATCGCGCCGGTAGGTGAGTGGCAATTCGCCAGCATCAGCATGAAGACTCTCTACGGGACTGGTATAAAATGCTCCGATTGCAAGTCGTAAACCCCGATGTTGTATGGAGTTGAGGCGGCGTAAGATGGATGGCCGTGCAGAGGAGTATACGAAGCTCCCATAATCCAGCTTGGAGCGGACGATCGACCGATATAGACGAAGTAGGACGGTTCGATCCGCTCCCCACGACATACCACTGAGAACACGGAGGACATTTAAAGAACGGGTACAACGGGCGGCCAAATATGACACATGTGGAGACCAGCTAAGTTTCCTGTCAAAGGTAAGGCCTAAAAATTTGGTTGTCTCCACGATTGGGAGAGCAACGGGACCGAGTCGTAAGGACGGTGGGAGAAACTCGTTGTAGCGCCAGAAGTTAATACAGACCGTCTTCTCGGCAGAAAAACGGAAGCCATTGGCGACACTCCAGGAGTAAAGACGGTCAAGAGAACTCTGAAGACAGCGATCCAGGACACGTGTACACTGCGCGCTGCAATAGATGGTAAAATCGTCCACGAAAAGGGAGCCTGATACATCAGCTGGGAGGCAATCCATTATTGGATTGATCGCGATGGCAAAGAGAGCGACGCTCAAAACTGAGCCCTGTGGCACCCCATTTTCCTGGCGAAAGGTGTCGGACAGGACAGAACCCACACGTACCCTGAACTGTCGATCCATTAAAAAGGAACGAATAAAAAGAGGGAGGCGACCGCGAAGGCCCCATGTATGCATGGTGCGGAGAATGCCCGCCCTCCAACAGGTGTCGTAAGCCTTCTCCAAATCAAAGAACACAGCCGCGGTCGGGCGCTTCCGCAAGAAGTTATTCATAATGAAGGTCGACAAGGTAACCAGATGGTCAACAGCAGAGCGGCGCCTACGAAATCCACATTGTACATTGGTAAGTAGGCGTCGAGACTCGAGCAGCCAAACCAATCGAGAGTTAACCATTCGCTCCATCACTTTACAGACACAGCTGGTAAGCGAGATAGGTCGATAACTGGAAGGCAAGTGCTTGTCCTTCCCTGGCTTAGGAATCGGGACAACAATAGACTCGCGCCAGCATGCGGGAACATGTCCCTCAATCCAGATGCGATTGTATGTACGAAGAAGAAAACCTTTACCCGCAGGAGAAAGGTTCTTCAGCATCTGAATATGAATAGAATCTGGCCCTGGAGCGGAGGACCGTGATCGGCCAAGTGCGTTTTCGAGTTCCCGCATGGTGAATGGGGCATTATAACTTTCACAATTCGAGGAGCGGAAGTTACGTGGCATAGCCTCCTCTGCCTGTTTGCGGGGGAGGAAGGCAGGGTGGTAATGAGCGGAGCTT
Source organism: Schistocerca cancellata (assembly GCF_023864275.1). Lineage (NCBI taxonomy): Eukaryota > Metazoa > Arthropoda > Insecta > Orthoptera > Acrididae > Schistocerca > Schistocerca cancellata. Next base: position 572,755,457 of record NC_064633.1, on the reverse strand, counting down.
GAAACCTCTGCGAAAAAGCAGCCGAAGGCATTGGAGACTGCCTCAGGGGCCACAAGGACGTCATTCGCGACCTTCAAGCCAGAAACTGGGGAGTGGACCTTAGTGCCAGATAGCCGGCGCAGGCTACCCCAGACAACAGAAGAAGGAGTAAAACTGTTGAAGGTGCTTGTGAAAGCAGCCCAGCTGGCTTTCTTGCTTTCTTTGATAATACGGCGACACTGAGCACGTAATCGTTTATAATTGATACAATTCGCCACTGTAGGGTGGCGTTTAAATGTGCGTAAAGCACGTCGACGAGCACGTAAAGCGTCTCTACATGCTGCGGTCCACCAGGGGACCGGTACGCGACGTGGAGAGGGATGGAATATTCAGCAGCAGCGAGAATGACTTCCGTGAGGTGTGCGACCTGACGATCGCAGCTTGTGAAGGTTTGATCCTGAAAGGTCGCCCTGGAAGAGAAGAGCCCCCAGTCTGCCTTGGAGATGGTCCAACTAGAGGAGCACGGAGAGGGAGTATGCTGCAGGAGATGGATAACACACGGGAAGTGGTCGCTCGAATATGTATCAGCAAGTGCATACCACTCAAACCGGCGTGCAAGTTGGGGAGTACAAATAGAGAGGTCTAAATGGGAATAGGTGTGAGATGTGTCCGAAAGAAAAGTAGGGGCGCCAGTATTGAGGCAGACAAGATCGAGCTGGTTGAAAAGGTCTGCTAACAAGGAGCCCCTCGGGCAGGATGCTGGAGAGCCCCAAAGGGGATGGTGGGCATTGAAGTCTCCAGTTAACAAAAATGGTGCAGGTAGCTGAGCAATAAGTTGCATCACGTCTGCCCTGGTAACGGCAGATGACGATGGAGTGTAAACGGTACAAAAGGAAAACGTAAAAGTGGGGAGAGTAATGCGGATGGCAACTGCCTGCAGGCCGGTGTGCAACGTGATGGGATCGTAGTAAATATCATCCCGGACCAGCAACATAACCCCTCCATGAGCTGGGATACCTACCACAGGGGGTAGGTCAAAACGCACAGAGGTGTAGTGTGCCAAGGCAATTTGATCGCATGGGCGTAGCTTCGTTTCCTGGAGGGCTACGACGAGCGGACGGTGCAAGCGGAGCAGCAACTTCAAGTCCTCTCGGTTGGAGCGAATGCTGCGAATATTCCAGTGAATAAGTGCCATCGTAAGAAAAGGAAGATGATAGAAGGGGTCACCTCGAAGGCCGCTTAGGGCCTGGCTTCGAGCGAGCACTGCCGCCGCTATCAGGAGGCGGACAGTCATCGTCCATGGGGTCTATAGGGTCATCGGCCATCTCGGGAGGATGGCCGGGAGGGGGAGCTTCCTCCGCCGGTGAACAGCCAGATGTACGGCTACCAGCGGTGCGGCCAGGCGAAACGGATGACGGCCTGGGGCGGCAACCGCTGGGTGGCGCAGGAGAAGAAATGCGCCGTGGCGGAGAAGGAGAACTGTGCTTCCTATGCGCCTTTTTGGAAGGACGTTTGGTGGAAGTACCGGTCGAAGGCTGGGAGGTCGAGGTACGGAGGAAGTCTGCACGGGATGGTTCCTTCTTGAAGGCCCGTGTATCTGACTTCGGGGTCTTCGTCTTAGCAGAAGCTGAGGAAGGGGCTGGTGTCTGTGGGGTGATGGGAGGAAGAGGAGACGTCGACCGCGCGATCTTAGCACTGGCCGAACGGACGACCGTGGTGCTGAAGGTTAGATCGCATGTCTGGGTTGCTACCTCCCGGGTAGTCCGAGGAGAGGCGAGGACAGTACTGTATTTCCCCGCTGGGAGCAGCGTGGGCTTCCTACTAGCCAATAGCTTGCGAGCAGCCGAGGTGGACACTTTCTCTTTGACCCGAATTTCTTGGATACAGCGTTCTTCCTTATAGACAGGACAGTCGCAGGAGGATGCGGCATGGTCACCCTGACAGTTCACACAACGAGGAGACGGAGGTGGACAGTCACCCTCATGGGCATCCCTGCCACAAGTGACACATTTAGCCGCATTGGAACAAGACTGTCGAGTGTGATTGAAACGCTGACACTGGTAGCAGCGCGTAGGTGTCGGGACATAGGGGCGAACAGAAATAACCTCGTAGCCCGCCTTGATGCGCGATGGCAGCTTAACACTATCGAAGGTCAAGAAAAGTGTCCGGGTCGGTACAAGGTCATTGTTGACCTTTTTCATGACCCTATGGACAGCCGTCACGCCCTGCTCAGTGAGGAAAGATTGAATCTCCTCGTCAGTCAATCCGTCGAGGGAGCTAGTATAGACTACACCATGAGACGAATTCAAAGTTCGGTGGGCCTCCACCCGGACAGGGAACGTGTACAGGAGTGTGGCCCGAAGCAGTTTTTGTGCCTGAAAGGCATTCTCAGTTTCTAGTAATAAGGTACCGTTACGCAACCTGGTACAAGATTTGACAGATCCGGCTATGGCATCTACGCCCTTCTGAATAACAAAAGGGTTGACAGAGGAAAAATCCTTTCCGTCCTCAGATCGAGAAACTACGAGGAACTGTGGGGCAGGCGGTAGTACTTTTGTCACTGTTGGCTGGTCACGTTTCCGTTTTTGGGTCGAAGTCGAGAGAGATGGAGTAGAATCCATTGCGGAGGAATCCCCCATGATTGCCAGCGTCTCTGATGGCGCGCTCCTTCCTTGTGGGGACCCTCTCAGAGGGCACTCCCGCCTTAGGTGAATGTTTACACCTCAGGTCACACCTCCCGAGAAACAGACGGAGGGACCAATCGGCATGGTCAGAAGGTATCAGCTCAGGCAATCACCCCTCCCCGGGCCTGGCCATTACCAGGGGGTACGCGCGTGCCTTACATGTCTACCCAGGGTGGGGACTTACGCGTTACCCCGTCACCGGCTACGCGTGCGAACGCGTGGGTCGGCCTTCAGGCACACACAGGGAGGAAGGAAGAAGAGGAAAAAGAAGAGAGAGGGAGAAAGAGGACAGACTGTCTCAAACGCCGAGGCGGAGACCAGAGAAGGCAAGGAGGAGAAGGCAAGGAGGAGAAGGCAATGAGGAGAAGGCAATGAGGAGAAGGCAATGAGGAGAAGGCAATGAGGAGAAGGCAATGAGGAGAAGGCAATGAGGAGAAGGCAATGAGGAGAAGGCAATGAGGAGAAGGCAATGAGGAGAAGGCAATGAGGAGAAGGCAATGAGGAGAAGGCAATGAGGAGAAGGCAATGAGGAGAAGGCAATGAGGAGAAGGCAATGAGGAGAAGGCAATGAGGAGAAGGCAATGAGGAGAAGGCAATGAGGAGAAGGCAATGAGGAGAAGGCAATGAGGAGAAGGCAATGAGGAGAAGGCAATGAGGAGAAGGCAATGAGGAGAAGGCAATGAGAAGAAGGCAATGAGAAGAAGGCAATGAGAAGAAGGCAATGAGAAGTCAAGGGAAAGAGTAAGGAAGACAGTGAGGTGGAGAAGAGCAAAGAAAGGAACCAACAAAAGGAAGGAAGAGACGAGAAGTGAAAAACCAAAAAGACCACGATTATAGGTCGTGGAACCGTCCGTCTCCGGACGCAGGCGCTAACTACCCCCGTGAGGGGGATGGACTCCTTTTAGTCGCCTCTTACGACAGGCAGGAATACTTCGGGCCTATTCTAATCCCCGGACCTGCAGGGGGGAGCAGCATGTGTGTGAAAGGCAACCGTAAATTTTAAAATAACATATTTTCAACACCTAAGGCACTGAACAATGGAAACACACACACACACACACACACACACACACACACACACACACACACACCACACTTGCAAAACACCTAATATAAGACAATCACCAACTTATTGGCATAAAAGCACCAGTAAGTAGTAGTAGTAATTTGTAGACAGGGGAGAGGGCAGTGGGGCCGAGGGGGTGTGTGGAGGGCCGAGGGGGTGTGTGGAGGGCCGAGGGGGTGTGTGGAGGGCCGAGGGGGTGTGTGGAGGGCCGAGGGGGGGGAGGGCCGAGGGGGGCCTAGAGAGGGGGTTGGTGCTGGGTACCAGCTATCCGTAATCTAAGAAATTTATCTTCCTTCCTATGCTGCTGTGTACTTTTAAAGGTCTCTTCTATTTGCTGAGAAGTGATCTAACCTCATATACATACAATTTTTAAAGTTACTTATTAGTATAATTGCAAATCAGATCACTCAACACATTTTTTGAGTTAGTCAATCTTTCTGAAATGTAGCTTTACATCAGAGTACAAGTAGTAATGAAGCGTCCTTAGAGATTAAAACTGACCCGTGGATAAGGAATCAAAGTACTCTATTCTTTGCACAAAAGTTCTGATTCAAGTTATGCTCAATTACAAATTTTTAACCAGTCAGGAAGTTTCACTGCAGCAATAGTCACCATTTCTCAAGAAGCTGTTCTATGTACAATATGCATATAATAACAATCATAAAAATATCAAATTTCTGTAGTACACACCTGATTGAGTTGATTATTTGGAGTAGCGTACTCTGCTGTCAGGTACAGGAATAGCTGCTTCACATTCCAGTTGAACAGGTCTGTCAAGTTTAATTATTATTAAAGAAAACATCAGTTCCCCATTGCAAAATTTTTATAACAAATACAACAATAAACACAAATGCACAGCTCAAATACCAAGTACATAATAACTAAGTTTGTTTCAAAAATGTTTCAGAAGCAGAACACCAACAGTCAGACGTGTGGATAAAAGCTCAGTAGTTTGGTCTACAACCTGAGCAGTTGGTCTAAATAATGTGAAATGCTGCACATCAGAATGGTTGAGACAGGACACGAGTATACCAGCTACAGAAATAATAAGTAACAACAACGTGGCACAATGGAAGTGCCAAACAATTATGAACCTGATTTTGATAAATGTAGGGTGTGAGCTCTTCTTTCTTTCTTTCATTAAAAAAGAAATCATGTATGAAAATTTCAAGTCCACCTTTCTCTTCAGTATTTATTCTGAATCTCAGTTTTAGTTGACTTTTAACCCTTTAACATTAAGTGCAAATTACACTGTTGCCAATAAGCAAACTTTAAAGAAGACAGCATTCCTAGCTATTTGAACAACAGTCTCTTGTCTGGGATGGGAGAAGAGGGGAGGGATAGAAGAGAGAAGAAAAGATGAAAGATTCAAATTAAACAACTCATCAATGAGATCATATTAGTCAAAGCACAAGCACAACATGGAGAAAGAAACTTGCCATACCCTTTCAACCGAATCATCCCAGCATCTGCCTGAAGAAATTTAAGGAAATCCAGGAAAACCGCAATTGAATATAGATCATCCATATTATTCTTAGAGAATGTTCATCCTGCCCGTTCTGAAATAGGAAAGATCAACACGATGTTTTCTTCTAAACTGCAGGAGCATTCGTGGTAAGGTTTCAGAATTATTATCATTTATTGAAGGTAATAATGGCCAGATCGTATTAGGAACAGAACGCCAGTTGAAACTGGATGTGAATAGCAATGAAATCCGTAATTTGGATTGGAATATATATTGCAAGGATACGTTAGAAGCCAACGGTGGCCAAGTATTTATTGCTGTTAAGATTTCGATAATATCTGGAGCGGTTATTAGGGATTCCAACTGTAACAAAGTGTAATTTAAGTATCACAGAAAGATCAACCATGGTAACTGAATGCTTTCATAGACCACCTGCATCAAGAGCTGTAGTAGCAAAGCACTTTAGAGAGAACTTGCGGTTATTGCGAGTTAGTTCCCTGGTTACGCTATTGTAAAAGGGAAACAAATCAATTTGCCAGCTGTACAGTGGGATTCAAGTGATCAAAACTGTTGCCAGAGACAGGGATTCATTTGAGATTATTCTGAATGTGCTGCCTGAAAATTACTTTGGACTGACATGTGAGGGCATTGTCTTACACTTCCTAGGAACAACTAGTTCCAAACTTTTCAGCATGCCCTAGATCTGCTCCTACAAAGAAGACATCAGCCCTAGGAATAGTCCACTTTTAAAGAATCGGTGTAGTTATCAGAAGAGACAGTGCCACATTCTGATCTTCACTTAAGTCCTGTAATTGGCCATCTAATCCATTCAAAATCTCTTGCAAACATCCCTGAATATTTCCCATTTCATTCTTTAAAGTGAAAATACTTAATGTATTTTGATGTTCAATGAAACGAGTATAATTTTAGGGCCGAGTTGTTCAGCTGTATTGATATTTTGAAAGAATCTGAACTGTATCTGTCAAGGAGGTGTGCGTACCAACCATAAATATTTGTGCCCCACAGTCTAAAATTTCACTGATAGAATGCACAATGTTCCACAAAAGACAAAAGGCCAAGCAACAATCTCCACACTAAACTGAAATTGGTGGTTTGATAAAATATTTCTGCTTGTATATAACATACTCAGCACACTGGCACCTATTCGGCAACATGTTGTGCTCATCTTTTATGAAACTACATTTCATTGCCTGCTCAACTATATGACAAGCTGTTATGTCTCATACACTCTCGATCTGAATGCGCTATCAGCAGTCGTAGTGTTGGGGCAACTGGGCAGAGAGAGAGAGATAGAGATAGAGAGATATGTGTGTGGGAGTCTATCACACAACTGCTTGTTGAAAATGGGTCTTAATTTGCAAACAGCAGCAGCTTTCATATATATAAAACTATAGGTAAAAACTGTTACAACAGAGGCCACATTCATAAAAATATTTAAGCATCTCCCTCATCAGCTAACAGCACTGACTGAATATTTTTACAAACCGTTTGAAAAAACTCAGGAAGGAAGATCAGGTTTCAATGTTCTATCAACAATGAGGCCATTACCTCTACCTCTAGAATGGAAAAAAGAGAACTGCACTCTCCCTTTAATGAATATTACTTTTGCCTAGAAAGAAGAGAAAAACACAACTATTAAAATTTACCAAACTGTCAATGAAAAGTCTGAAAAACAGCAGAATTTTTTTTTTCTTATGTAGATTAAGCCTTTAGATATCATGGGTTTTATTCCAGAATACAAATAAGTAGCCATTATAAACTACATTTTTTGTTCAATTAGCAATTCACTCACATTATGTTGGTTTAAATATAATGTAAGAAACATGGAATTAACTAATGATTTTATCAAGTCATAGACTGTAACTTTGTTCCAGTGGATGAACAGTGGTAGTCCACAGTACAGAGTAAGAGACAGGAATTTTCATTAAATCTGGGAACAACTCAAGTCATAGTAAACTCTCACACTTATTCAGAAACCATGTTGTACATGAAGCACAAAAAATTCAAGGGAGGGTCTATTATGTAACTTTGACCAAAAGCAGCTACTTTGGAAACAAAAGGCACTACTCTTCCTCCTAAAGTGCTGAAGTCTTTTCTTATCGAGTGCTATGCATTTATATGTTGTTGTTGTTGTGGTCTTCAGTCCTGAGACTGGTTTGATGCAGCTCTCCATGCTACTCTATCCTGTGCAAGCTTCTTCATCTCCCAGTACCTACTGCAACTTACATCCTTCTGAATCTGCTTAGTGTATTCATCTCTTGGTCTCCCTCTACGATTTTTACCTTCCATGCTACCCTCCAATACTAAATTGGTGATCCCTTGATGCCCCAGAAGATGTCCTACCAACCGATCCCTTCTTCTGTTCAAGTTGTGCCACAAACTTCTCTTCTCCCCAATCCTATTTATATAACATCCCTGATTTCGGAGACTACTATCAGCTGCGAAATAATTAAAGATCTCTTCAATGATTGTGGCCCACTGGTTCAGAGTCAAGGGGGAAGGACTGAATTGGAGACTTTGAGAATTCTGCGACAAGTTAGGCTGTGACTTCCTGGACTTGCACCATAGGGTTAAGGGCTGTAAACCCAGACAGCTGACTATGTGGGACTGCACACAAGGTTGGTATTTTTTTTTTTTTAATTTTAATTATTATTTCTTTTCTTTCTCAGACATTATGTCTGGTTAAAAATGGAAAGTGACGCGGACCTTGATCAAGCGTGACTTCCTTTTAACTGTACGGTATATGTTACATTGCATTTAGGAACTTTCGGGTAATTGAACATGTACCAATAATTACAGATTTCTGTAGTTGTATATATACGTTTGGATGTAGCTGTATTGCGTTGATGTACTGGTGGATATCGTGTGGTATGACTCCTGTAGTTGATAGTATAATTGGTATAATGTCAACTTTATCCTGATGCCACATGTCCTTGACTTCCTCAGCCAGTTGGATGTATTTTTCAATTTTTTTCTCCTGTTTTCTTCTATATATTTGTTGTATTGGGTACAGATATTTCGATTAATTGTGTTAAATTCTTCTTTTTATTGGTGAGTATGATGTCAGGTTTGTTACGTGGTGTTGTTTTATCTGTTATAATGGTTCTGTTCCAGTATAGTTTGTATTCATCATTCTCCAGTACATTTTGTGGTGCATACTTGTAGGTGGAAACATGTTGTTTCATTAGTTTATGTTGTATGGCAAGTTGTTGATGTCTGCTAGTATTGTACATCCGCTTGTGATGTGATCTACTGTTTCTATCTGTTGTTTGCAAAGTCTGCATTTATCTGTTGTGGTATTGGGATCTTTAATAATATGCTTGCTGTAATATCTGGTGTTTATTGTTTGATCCTGTATTGCAATCATGAATCCTTCCGTCTCACTGTATATATTGCCTTTTCTTAGCCATGTGTTGGATGCGTCTTGATCGATGTGTGGCTGTGTGAGATGATATGGGTGCTTGCCATGTAGTGTTTTCTTTTTCCAATTTACTTTCTTCGTATCTGTTGATGTTATGTGATCTAAAGGGTTGTACAAGCGGTTATGAAATTGCAGTGGTGTAGCCGATGTATTTCTATGAGTGATTGCTTTGTGTATTATGCTACTTTCTGCTCGTTCTAGAAAGGATTTTCTTAAATTGTCTACCTGTCCATAATGTAGGTTTTTTATGTCGATAAATCCCCTTCCTCCTTCCTTTCTGCTTAATGTGAATCTTTTTCTTGCTGAAAGTATGTGATGTATTCTATATTTGTGGCAATGTGATCGTGTAAGTGTATTGAGTGCTTCTACGTCTGTGTTACTCCATTTCACTACTCCAAATGAGTTGGTCAATATTAGTATAGCATAAGTATTTATAGCTTTTGTCTTGTTTCTTGCTGTCAATTCTGTTTTAAGTATTTTTGTTAGCCTTCGTCTATATTTTTCTTTTAGTTCTTCTTTAATATTTGTATTATCTATTCCTATTTTTTGTCTGTATCCTAGATATTTATAGGCATCTGGTTTTTCCATCGCTTCTATGCAGTCGCTGTGGTTATTCAATATGTAATCTTCTTGTTTAGTGTGTTTTCCCTTGACTATGCTATTTTTCTTACATTTGTCTGATCCAGAAGCCATATTTATATCATTGCCGAATTCTTCTGTTATCTTTAGTAATTGATTGAGTAGTTGATTGTTTGCTGCCAGTAGTTTTAGATCATCCATGTATAGCAAATGTGTGATTTTTTGTTGGTATGTTCCAGTAATATTATATCCATAATTTGTATTATTTAGCATGTTGGATAGTGGGTTCAGAGCAAGACAGAACCAGAGAGGACTTAATGAGTCTCCTTTGTATAATCCACGCTTAATCTGTATTGGCTGTGATGTGATATTATATGAATTTGTTTGGATATTAAGTGTGGTTTTCTAGTTTTTCATTACTATGTTTAGGAACTGTATCAATTTAGGATCTACTTTGTATATTTCCAAGATCTGTAGTAACCATGAGTGGGGTATCTTATCAAAAGCTTTTTGGTAATCGATGTATGCGTAGTGTAGCGACCTTTGTTTAGTTTTAGATTGATATGTCACCTCTGTATCTATTATCAGTTGCTCTTTACATCCTCGTGCTCCTTTGCAGCTGCATTTTTGTCCTTCATTTATAATTTTGTTCTGTGTTGTATGTGTCATTAATTTCTGTGTAATGGCTAAAGTTAATATTTTGTAGATTGTTGGTAGGCATGTTATGGGGCGATATTTAGCTGGGTTTGCTGTGTCTGCTTGATCTTTAGGTTTCAGATAGGTTATTCCATGTGTAGGTGTATCAGGGAATGTGTATGGGTCTGCAATGTAACTGTTAAATAATTTAGTTAGCTGTGAATGTGTTGAGGTGAACTACTTTAGCCAGAAATTTGCTATTTTATCATTCCCAGGGGCTTTCTAATTGTGCTTAGAGTTAATTGCTCGGGTGACTTCATGTTGCAAAATTATCACTTCAGGCATTTGTGGTATCATCTTGTATGTGTCTGTTTCTGCTTGCATCCACCGTGCATGCCTGTTATGTTGTACCGGGTTTGACCATATGTTGCTCCAGAAGTGTTCCATGTCTGTTATGTTTGGTGGATTGTCTATTTTAATGTGTGTGTTATCTATTGTCTGGTAAAATTTCTTTTGGTCTGTGTTGAATATTTGGTTTTGTTTCCTTCTATTTTCACTTTTTTTGTATCTTTTAAGTTGTTTGGCCAATGCTTGTAATTTCTGCTTCTTTTCATCTAATTGCTCTATCGCTTCTTGTTGTGAGATATTACCTAACCTTTTTCATTTTTTGTCTGATATTTCATTTCTTATAAATTGTGTTAGCTGTCCGATGTCTTTTCTCAGTTTTTCTATTCTGATCTGTAGCCTGTGTTGCCATGCTGGTTTTGTGGGTTTCTTTTGCGTGTTGGTTGGTTCTGATCTCTGCCTAGTGTGTATATTTAGTGTAGTGAGTGCTCCTATATAAACCAGTAATTGTAACTCTTCCATAGTTGTGTTTTCATTTATTTTGTTGTGTATGATTGTGTTGGTAGTTTTTATTGTTGTTTCGACTTTTGGGTTATTTGGTGGTCTATGCAAGAATGGTCTAATGTCTGTATTTGTGTCTTTGTATTCTATATATGTCAGCTGAAATTTTTCTTCTATATCTAACATGTGTGTCACTTCGTGTTCTATTTGTGCTTGTTCTGGTGGCTGTCTTAAGATTTCGTTTTTCTCTGATTGTTTAATTGATGTGTGTTGTTCTTTGTTTGTTTGCTCTGGGATGTTTGAGTCCATTACTGTATTTTCTTCTTCTTCTGATTGCACATTATTTTGTTCTAGTATTTGTTGTACTTGTTGTTTGATGTTTTCTAATTCTGACTGGGGTATCCTGTTATTTTTTATTATTACACAGATCGGATCAGCTAGTCGTTGTTCTGTTAAAAATTTTAATTCTGGGTATCCGGTAATAAATGTTGTGTATACTTGTGATCTGTATCCAGTTGTGTTGGTTTCTAAGTTTGTTGCTTGGTAATAACAGAACATGAGGTGTCTGTTAACTTCATCTTACCATCTCATCCTCTGCCTTTGTTCTCCTTCTAGAGTGGTTGCAGGAAGCATATCCTGCAAAACACCTCTATTTGGATTTAAATCATTTTCCGTGTGGCTAGCAGTGTCGTTACCATTGTGGACGGGCATAGGGTTAAAGCGTCGTCCCCGACCATAACAGCGCTTTTCCGAGGCTTCATTAGTTCTGTCCTGAACAAACTAATCACACTAAAAGGGGGGTTAGCCCTATTAGTGGTTTGTTCTTTTCGTCGCCTTTTACGTCTGGCAGAACATATCGGAGGTCTATTCTTTTCCCGGGCCTCCACGGGTTTTATTATTATTATTATTATTATTATTATTATTACATCAGGTGACTCTCCATCCAACCCAGTTAACAACAGCTGTAGAGGAGTGTGTGTGTGGTTTGATGTTTTCGGGCGCTAAACAGCGAGCTGTAGAAGACCTAGAACTGTAAGTTTAGGAATGCCCCCAGAGGTGAGAGTATCAAAATCCTATTAGTTAACTGCCAAAGCACTCACTACAAAGTACCACAGTTTAAAGCTAGGTACAGAAAGCTGGTTGAAACCTGAAATTGATAACAGAGATTTTGGGGGAAATTTCAGTGTTTATCGAAAGGTTAGGCTAATGTGAAATGAAAGTGATGTATTTGTCACAGTAGATAAAGTCAAATTCATTGAGATCGAAAATAAAGATGCATGCGGGATTGTATGGGCAAGAGTCAGTATCAGAGGTGGACACAGATGTTCCCTAATCATATTGTACTCACCGATGGAGACGTTAACCACCCAACAATCAATTGGGAAAAAAATCATAGTTTTGTTAGTGGTGAGCATGATAAGACATCCTGTGAATCATTACTAAATGCCTTCTCTGGAAACTACCAAGAACAGATAATTCAGAAACTCTCTCATGATGGCAAAAAATAGACGTGACCTCGTTGAGCATGTCCACACTGAAGCTGGCATCAGTGACCATGATGCGGTTGTTGCAAAACCAGGCAGTGTGGTCCTTCTGACACAGTGACTCGCACACATTCATGGCAGTACTATCAGTGCACTATATAAGGCAGAGTTCAAAACGTCTTCATCAGTCTTTGATGGCTCACCTGAAGATGACTGGCAGGTGTCCAGTTGAAATACGATGGAATGACGTTTGTGATGACGGGCTGCAATACTGAAATCTCTTCAAACACTTAATTCACTGGGAAAATTTTAAATTTCACAACAAACACCTTTACGGGAGGAGATGGCCTCACATGTAAGAAATTTCAACAAGCTACATGAGCGCAAAACTTTTAAGTTTTTAATGATGTCGGGTCCATGGCGTAATACCAAAGTTTGCCAGAGTGACACATTTTCTTAAGATGGTCACTGCATGGAAGTTAATGGAGAAGGCGAGCCATGCTATTATGAAGGAGAGAATTTGTTATAAAGGATGACACAGAGAAACGGGAACATTTCTACAATCCAGTAAAATTGGAAGTGATGAAGGAATTGCATTCATAGTAATTGAAGCCTTACAACTTTGCTATTTACAAAATACTGATGGTATTTACCATTTTTTTAAAAATTACTTCCTTTAGATGGCATCCTCCCATACGAATACATTCTTGAAATCTGCTGTTGAGATTACTCACTGACCGCTGCAACATCTCAGCTGGTATACTGTGAATTGTATCCCAAATTCTCTGTTTTAACTCATCCAAGGTTCTTGGTTGAGTCTTGGTTGACTTTGGTCTTGAGGTAGCCCCACAAGGAAAAAAAATCACAAACAGATAAATCTGGTGATTGGGGGGGGCCGGACCATGGAATGTTACTGAATCTTAAGAGCACACAGTTGCCAAGCAATTCGCGCACATAGGCCATTGATTGCTGTGCAGTGTGTGATGTCGCTCTGTCCTGTTGAAACCAGGCTTCTTGAATGTTTGGAACGTTCAATGCAGGTGTAATGAAAGTTTGTAACATCTCCACATAACGATCAGCATTGACAGTTATTGTGTTTCCCCTGTTCATCTGCGAGAAAATACAGTCTGACAATCCCATGTGATAAAACACCACATCATACTGTCACTTTACTAGCGTGTAAAGGGCGCTCATGAATCATTAGGATTTGTGTTTGCCCAGTAACAGTAGTTCTGTTTATTCACATAACCTGTGAGATGAAAATGTGCCTCATCTGACATCCAGAACTTGTTTAGAAATTCGACAATGTTTATTTTTATTATCATTTGTTGACAGAATCCCTATCATAACAGGTAATCGTTTTCCTTCAATTGTTGCACCATCTAGTTTGTGTGGATGAAATTTTAAATCAAGATGAAGAATTCTGCGAACACTCTACCGGGGACATTCCAATTACTACTGCTTCCTTATGAATTGAATGCCGTGGGCTCCGTAAGACAGACTTGCATACAACATCAATGTTCGCTGGAGAACGCACACTACTTAGTCATCCTGTTGGTTTCTTCTTGAGGGCAGATCCAGTCTCTTCGAAGTTATTAATCCAACATTTTATCATGTGTTTCAACGGAACAGCATCATGATGTCCTAAATTATAAAAATGTTGAAACTCCGTCTGCGCTACTACCAAACTATTATTGTTTTGATAAAACATATTTATGGCTAAGGCATGCTGTTGTCCATTCCACTGATCCATGATTACTGAAATGGCGGACTGTTTACTTGCCAATTGTCACGAACCCGCAGTGCTGCCACCTGCCCAGGCTGCCACTACTCATTTCAAACATTCCCATTATTCTGTGTCACCCTGTATGAGATGAAGGATTGGATGCCATTTCAGAACTGTTCCACCTACATCTGAAGATTGCAGCACTTCCTTCTCCTGTATCATGTGACTGGGTTGATGAAGTGACTTAAGCCAAGTTTGATTGCGTATGTAAGGACACAAGTTATTGGCAGGAATCAAAATTTGATCGCTTGGTGCCATAACAGCCATCACCACATGGAATAATTGCACAATGTTCCATTGTTAACTTCAGCGAGAAGAATTTGGACGATGCAACATTGTCTGATTTGGATAAAGGACTTAGTTTAGCACCTACAGCAATTGCAGTGCCTCTGATAAGTTTCATGAGTGGTGTTGAAGAAGCTGTACAATGCTTTCCTACGGACGCTGCCAAAGAAACAAGAAAGGAAACTTGCCAAGCTCTATTGAAAGATCCTCTTCAATGCAGCAATATAACCTCTGAAGAAAATGCTGCGCTACAAAATCTCAGAGGATTCAGACATAGGGGCGCTGAAGGCCAATAAAGGTAACTCAACTGTTCTGTTACCTCAAAGTTTGTATTTGGAGAAGATGTATGGTCCATTAGTGATACAATATACAGGAAGATTGATCATGACCCTACAGCACGTGTGCAATGGAAGATGTGTACACTCCTGAATTCCACATCGTTACCGCCAGAGACCATCAAGCAGTTAAGACCACATGGCATTGTACCACCACGATTGTAAGGTCTTCTTTTACAGCCTACAGTGAGTAATATCGAGACCCCACATATGATTTAGCCAAACATATTACTTTCTTGCCGAGACCATTTGTTGGTGAGTGTCCATATCATATACAGAACTCTGCAAATTTTATGAACAGACTGGGGGGCTCTCCACTAAGTAGTTTGGAGCTTCTAGTGAGTTTTGATATAATATCTTTTCACAATGGTACCTTTTGCTGTTTCCTTGATGATAATTTGTGTACAGTTTTAGTCAGACATCACTGCTTTGTTTCGACACACTCTTCCCTCAGCCTATTTTATATTTAATCAAGAATATTTTGAATGGACTGATGGCATTGCCATGGACAGCCCCTTGTCTCCCCTAGTGGCTAACTTCTTTATGGAGAATTTTGAGGAAGGAGCACTTGAATCAGCAGTTTCTAAACCAACTGTTTTTTGGAGATATGGATGATACTTTCATACTGTAGACCCACGGAGAAGATAAATTAATGGAGTTTTTACATCATCGTAACTCCATAAGAACATTCAATTTACTATGGAATTAGAGAAAGATAGTTCTCTCCCATTCCTGGATGTTTTGGTTGGACAGAAGAGTGACAGCTCTGTGGGTCATTCTGTTTCCCGTAAGCCCATTCACATTGATTTGTACTTGCACTCCTCCAGTTGCCATCACTCATCCCAAACCACGAGAGTGCTTAAAACCCTTGTACACAGTGACCATACAGTCTTGGATGCAGATAGTTTACCTAAAGAGCATGCACATTTAAGGACAGTGTTCAGAGACAATGGATACTCGACCCAGAAAATTAACAGGACATTCTCAGCGAAAACCAAGAACCGGGAAGTGGATAAATACGAGAATGTTCCAGCAAAGTACCTAGCTTTTCTTCCCTTTGTTGGAAATATTTTCTTCAAAATAGCAAGAATCCTTAACTATTTTCAAGTAAAAGCAATTTTTCGCCCACCATCTAAGATTTCGGACCTTCTGGGACCAGTGAAGGATTATTTGTTATTGCAGAAGGCGGGAATTCACAAAATACCTTGCCAGTGTGGTATGGCCTATATAGGACAAACAACATGCACAGTGGAAGAACATTGCGCAGAACATAAACGTTGCACTTGCCTTCTGCAACCCAGCAAGTCTGCAGCTGTGGAACATTGTATCTCCAATGGTCATTCAATGGAGTATGAAAAAACATTAATTTTGGCAACAGAAACATCTTTTTGGGGCTCTATTATACAAGAATCCAATGAAATACAGATTGTGGTAAATGTAATGAACCGTGACAGTGGCTACCATGTAAATAATGTGTGGAATCCTGTCATCTCTGTAATTTGCTCCAGACGAAGACGCCAGACTACTCCCGATGACTGTGGTGAGCGGCAATGCTGAAGATGCTGATCCTTGCAGTTCCACCAGCTAGGGCGCTGCCACTGGGCAGTGTGGTGCTTCTGTCGTCATGACTCTCATGCATGCACAGCAGTACTATCAGCAAGTTGTATAAGGCGAAGCGGGAAATGTCCTCATCAGTCTTTGATGGCTGGCAGGTGTCCAGTTGAAATATCATGGAATGAATTTTATGACAACCGGATGCAATCCCGAAATCTCTTTGAACATTTAATTCATCGGGAAAATTTTAAATTTCACATAAATATACATGTTCAGCAAACTAGGTGGAAAAAGGAGCAGTATCATATCTCAATGAGGAATTTGCAATTTTCAGTACAGAAATGTGGTGAATATAAATTGCTTGGCTGTTTAGAGAACAATGCGTGGAACCTTCAATGATTACTGGTTTTCAAATGATCTTCACAAAAACAAGAGAAATTCTGATTGTATGGAAAGGCTGTTAGTGGGACCAAAGTTTGTGTCCAGTCCCTAGCAAATGAGGGATAAAATGAAGTTGAGGGCAGTAAAGCAAATGCTGAAACACTTAACTCTCTTTTCCAATGTTCCTTTACAAAGGTGAAACAGGAGAATTGCCCCAATTTAGTCCTCGTACCACTGAAAATGAGTGAAATAAGAATTAGTGGTTTTGGGAAACAGCTGAAATCATTGAAATTGAACAAAGCTCCAGCACCCAATGGAATCCCTATTAGATTCTATACTTAATTTGTAGCTAAGTTAGCCTGTCTTCTACTTATAATATATTGTGGATCCCTCTGGGGAAAAAAAACATACCCAGTAGTTGGTACAAAGCACAGGTCACACCTTTCTACAAGATGGGTAGTAGCAGTGATGCACAATGCACAAAACTACCATCCAATATCCTTGTCACTGACTGATTTGTTGTAGAATCTTAGAATGCATTCTGATAAGGGGAGGCCACAACATTGGGATCACAGGTTTACTTCAAACTTTGTGCACCTTTAATAGGCCATTAAAACAACATAATGGGCAATTAGTAAGGTGCACTAATCTGATAATTACTAGAAAATCGCAAGAGAAGTTTTACACATCTATGCATAGTTGCTGGATGTTAGAGTGGTCAAGTGGTTAAAGTTCGAGCTAGATAAGATGACTCAGTATGAGGTGATGGTTCAACTCCCACTCAAAATTAGTTCTGAATCTATATTTTTCATCACTGGCCATATTATTTAATTTATATGACATTTGAGGTAATATAATTTTAAAAAACACACACATTTGCATGATGCTTCTGTGAATTTTATGTTATTTGACTACTTACCATTTTTACTTAAACTTAATTATCAGAACAAACATATTTATAACTCTCAACAGGTAAATGAAGAAACATGTAGAGTTTTCCTGAAAATGTATGCCTGTCATGATTTGTGAAATCCCTTATACATGCAATCTGTTGACATACCTGGAACTACTTTGCACCTCAATGCTTCGAGCTGCAGACACAAAGGCAGACCCCATTTATCAGCACAGTGTTGAGACATTGCTAATGTAGCAAGAATGAATGGTGCAGGTGCAATTTTTTTGAAATTCACAGAATTTACTCTTGTACTACAAAAATGAAGGTGACTCCCTGTAGCAGGATTCGGGATTCGAACAATCACCTCGTGCATGACCCTCTTTAAGGTGTGAACACTAACCAGTTGACCACACCAACTTCTCACAGCCAGAACCTTCACACACATACATCAGTTACATAATAGATGCATAAAACTTCTCTTGTGATTTTATCGAAATTGCCAGAGTAGTGCACCTTACTACTTGTACATTATGTTGTTTTAATGACCTACTAAAGGTGTACAAAGTTTGAAGTAAATCCATGATCCCAATGTCATGGCCTCCCCTTGTGAGCTCAAACACAATGAGCTATCTTGAACAGAATGATCTCCTCTATGTCAACCAGCATGGATTCCAAAACTATGATCATGCAAAAAACAACCCACACTTATCTCACATAACATACTGAAAGCTTTGGGTCAAGGTAGTCAGGAGGATGCAGTATTTCTTTATTTTCAAAAAGGTTTTGAACTTGTACCACATCTATGCTTATTGTTGAAAGTATGATCATTTGGGATATCAAGTAAACTTTGTGACAGGACTGAGGGTGCAGCATGTTATTTTTGATAGAGAATCATAGTCGTCGTCGTCGTCGTCGTCATATGATGTAAGTTTTATGTGCCCCAGGGAAGTGTGTTGGGACCCTCAGTGTTTGTGTTGTATATTAATGACAATGTGGACAGTAGTAATAGTAACATCAGACTATTTGCTGATGATGCACTTATGTATAATGAAGTGTTGTCTGAAAGAAGCTGCATACATATTTAGTCAGCTCTTGACAAATTTTCAAAGTGATGCAAAGATTGGCAATTTGCTTTACATGTTCAGAAATACAAAACTATGTGCTTCACAAAATGAAAGAATGTAGTAGCCGATGAGTGTGGTATCTATAGGTCACAGTTAAAAAATCAGCCAACTCCTATAAATATATGAGTAACACTTTGTAGGGGTATTAAATAGAATGATCACATGGGCTAAGCATGCAACAGACTTCAGTTTGTTAATAGAATAGTGGAGAAGTGCAATCAATCTACAAAGGAAAGTGCTTAGAAATCATTTGTATGACCATTCTAGAATATTGCTCAAGTGTGTGGGACTTGTACCAAATAGGACTAACAGGAGATATTAAAAGTATAAAAAAAATGGCAGCACGAATGGTCAGAGGTTTCTCTGACCCATGGAAGAGAGTCACAAAGACTCTCAAGAAACTGAACTGGTAGGTATAATTGCGTAGGCTTCCGTGGCCAGTCAGTAGACATAAAAGTTTTCTGGGTATTGTACCACCTCTGTTGTCTAGACAACAGAGGTTACATTCTCCCTCCACCACAATAACCTATTAAAATAAAGTCCCCTCTCCTCCTTCCTTAAGTGACCAATGAAACAAACTACCTTTTTAAAATTATGACATAATGGCATGCACAGTGAACAGTAACAACAAAATATAAGGGACACTGCATAGCTAGAATGCACCATTAGACCCAGAAAAAGGCCACTGCAACTGTGGCCGAAACTTTGGTTTTTTTCTCCAGCAGCAGTAGTTTTATACATTATGATGCATTACCATACCCAGAAAACTTTTATGTCAACTGAACTGGTACGCTCTTGAAGATAGACAACTATCCCGAGACAGGCTTTGTCATCATGATACAATGAAAATACATAGCTCAAGTACACAGATATATAGATAAACAAAAATGTTTTACGAGGCTAGTCAATGCAATCAGCTGTGATCGCATTCAAGGAAGTCCACGAATTTGCTTTAAATGATTTAGGAAAACATCAGAAAACCTAAATATGGTTGGTCAGACAGGGCAGATTCCATCCTCTAAAATGTGAGGTTAATGTCTTAGCAACTGAACTGCCTAATTCGGTTCGTCTGAGAAATATATTTTTTGATCTTTAAGTGGCTGTTAAGGATATAAATATTGACCATACGTGTATCATGGAGCACCAGTGCAGGGATGCCGAACTGAGTTTTTTTACATTAATCATTACAGTTTGGCTGGTCAGTTTTGTAGAAAGCATGGCAAAAGTAGTGGAGCTTTTATTTTTCTTAAATTTACTGTGGAATATGAAAGGGGTTTGAAGTAGAAGGTATGAGTACTGGAAAGCACTTTCAAGCTGCTGCTCTTCAACTGCATGGGAGCAGGGTAATGTAATAATTATGACAGTTTATAGAGCACCTACTGGGGGTAGACACATTCACTAATAAATGTCTCTGCTGGCCATTTTGTCTACTGAAAAAACCATTATAATTTCTGTGGGACTTCAATATAAACCTTATGTATGATTCTGCACCTAGCAGCTGTTGCTTAATGTATTGCACAGCTTCAACATGTTTCCTCTTTAAATAGTGTAGTAGCCTGTACCTTCCTACACCTTCACTGCCCCTACTATGATGCACAGCATGCAGTTTGAGTAGTGTACTGTATGGTTGCTCCAGGCCCCTACTAGAGGCCACCGATTGGGTCCAGCACTTGAATCGCCTGCAGCAGAGAGCCAATGGTACCTGGTGGGCAAATTTTCTTTATTTTATTGTGCACCAGCTCCAGTCAGCAGTCCATGTGTGTCAACAAGTCTGCATTCTTCTCTAGTCTGTACGTTGTCTGTATGCTGTCACTCCATGACCCAATAAACTGTGGATTTCTTGTAACTGCATTTTTCTGTATGTTCCAAGTCACAACACAAGTGTCAGTGAGTCAAACATTTGCGTGCTCCGTTGTGGAACTTTCATGTGCCCTGTTATGAATCTTTTGTCTGCAGAACTTCAGTGACTATTTTTTCATGTTTTTTATGGATCCTGTTCTTCAATCAGTTCTACAGCAACAGTAACTTCCTCTGGCTGTCTTAAGACTACCTTCTGGCTATGCTGACAGTACAGGCTGTACTGTCTCATGATTCTGCTACAGTTTGACAAGCTTCTGTTCAGTGTGATGAAATATATGTACATGAAAAATGAGACAGCAATTTTGAAACATAAATTATACAATGACGGATTATGAAAACAAATTTTTAGTGACAATCTGTAATTATGTTGTATAAAGATGTACAGAAAAGTTTTAATATATCACAGAAGAAGTCAAATGGATCTAAACTACAATGAACATTTTCAATCTTCTTTTATCTTGTGTATTGTTCTGTGTTCTGGCATGAGCTGCATGTTAAGTAGTGCCTGTGACTAATTCATGACAAAATTTGTGTATTTTATTGAAATATACTCCAAGGAAGTTTAAAATATTGTCTCTTTGACTTCCTTGAAAACCAGTACACAAATATTAATCAGTGATAGAAGAGAAGGAAGCACAGCTAAAAAGTCCGATTGCCTTCCATTAGAATTGCACATGACATACAATCGTCATTAGAAGAATGGCAAACTCTATCACCTCCACAGAAAAGGAAACCTTGTAAAATGTAACCTTTACTGGACGCCAGATATATTTCAGAAAGGAGTGTTAAATCCAACTTTAAAGACAATTGTTAAAACTTATTTCCTTATAATATTAATTTTCCCTGTTAGGAAATTCATTTCTTTCTTTCTGCACATAATAATATAAATTTTCATCAGGGTTCTGTCAGCACTTTGTTGTATTTTGGTTAACAGACATGGCTGCTTGTATGGCTGTTTCGTCTTTGATTCTTCCTTGCACGTTCTTGTTGTTATGTTAGTTGGCTCCTTTTCAGGAACACCCTTCCCCTCTTCATGGTACTTTTCATTGGCCTCCATTCCAGGAATGGCCTCTCTCTGTTGTGTCGATCTGCCCGGCTTCGGGACCAGCTTCACTCTCCTTTGCTGCCTCGTGTTGTTCGTTTTCTTTGTATCGCTACTAGCACACCCATGCCATTCTGCTCTCATCAAATTTTTCTTCAAGCTGCAAGCAGCCACACGAGTCTGTGTGATTCTCCCGAATCCTGTGCAGCTTCTGTGGTTAGGGATGCAATCCTCCACCTGTGTCTGACAAAAGTGTGTCAGCTCACACTCCACTGCTGGGATCCACCCCTGAATGCTATTTTCTATGCTTTCCTCTAGAAGTGGGGAAAGGGGGGGGGGAGGGAGGGGGTATGGCGTCCTTGTCATTCATTGACTCATTCGCAGCATGCAACAGGCCCTCTGGGTAAAGAAGAAGCCACTACAGTCCCAACTAGGAAACCATGCCGCAACAGAAGACTTCCTTCGCAACAACAAGGGCACTGTGTGGATCTCTGTCATACCCCTCTTGCTTCATGCAACATGAGAGAGCTGCAAGTGGACATTTCAGCAGCTGTTTTGCTCCCAACTCATAACCATATGCACAGCTGGGCTCCCATCATTGACGCCCATCAAACACCATCTTGTAAGCATCAATAAACAGCACATTCCTGCTCTGTCAATTTACTGCTGCAAAGGCTTACAAATCTCTAGTCTGTCCTAGCATTAATTTGGTTGTTCACAAATCTTATACTGAGAATTTGTTCGAGTTTGACGTTCCGTTGCTTTTGAATTTTCTGTTATTTTAACATACTCTGTCTTTTTGCCCTATGTCACAGCATGCCATACTGTCTTGGCTTTCCACTGGGACCTAATTCATTGTTTGCTCAGGATGAATCGTCATTTTCCAATTGCCACAAAAGCATAACAGATTATTGTTGCTTTCCCCATTGCCTGCTCCTGGATTATATCCCTTGTAGCTGCAGACACCACTATTAATCACACTGAATGCAACGTGGAATGCTTGATCACGGCCTGTCGCAAGTGTTTAAATCAAAAGGTGGCACCACGTAACATTTTTCCCTCTTCGTCAGAACTTACACTAACTCGGGACAATAGATATCAACCCCCTTTTACATATTTTCTGATAATTAGTCACACTGATGCCTTTTCCATGTTTCCTTATGTGGTTTGTTGCCTATCTACCACAGCAGACACGACTTTCGTGGCAATGCCCTTCATTTTTTTGCTGTTGGAGGCCTCCTTTGTACAGTGGTGTTTTGAATCATCTCCTTTCCCGATTTTTGCTTCTGCAATGGCATCCACTGAGATCACAGTTCACTCTGGCAGCACACCACTCCCAGGTTGTGCCTGCCCACCTCACCACCAGTGGACAGCCTACATGTGGAGGACATGGTTTGGCATCTCGACACATCCAGTTCCGATGTGGGCACCTCCTACCCAGATGCAGGTGCCTCCTGCATCTCCGCAGATGCATTCTACACAGACAGTGATGACTTTTACCCTATGAAAATGCCTCCTGCACTGACGCAGACACCTCCCCCACTGACCCATGTGCCTCTTGCAAAGATGCAAGCACCTCATGCACCAACCCAGATGCCCACTGCATCAAAATGGGAGCCTGACAATTCCTGCTGGTGCCACCTACCCTCCCACAATACACCACAGCTCCCCAGATTCTGGTACCCAGCAACAATCCAACATCACCAGGACCTGCTTCCGAAGTGCTGTGGCCATCCACTGTCCTTTCCTGGAGAGTTACGACGGTGAGGAGCTGCGATGCCTAACTGTCACCTTGGCTCATGGGCCCGTGCGGTAACAGAACCGTGTGTGTCCAAGACAAATGCTTCTGACAATATGGATATGTCACCTGCAACATGTCACAGAGGAACGGCCACCTGGTCACTCTTCTCCCTAAGGAAGGAAGGGTGTAGTAACCTGTATGTTACTATACTTTTACTGCCCTTACTGTGGCACACATCATGCAGTTTAAGAAGTGTGCTATTTTGCTGCTCCATGTCTCTACTAGAGGTCACTGATCAGGGTCTGGAGCCTCAATCACCTGCAGCCACGGCAGTCCGTATGTGTCAACAAGATTGTACTCATCTCTAATCTGTACCTGTTCTCTATGCCGTCACTCCGTGATCTATCCCAGTAAACTGTGGATTTCTTGTAACCACATTTTACATAGTGTTCCAACACACAACATGTAGACCAACAAGAATAACAAATACGATGGAAAGTCTTTTAGACAATGTACTTTCAAATGCGGAAACCACAGAGATAGAAATTATTAATATTGGCTTAGGAATATCTGATTGTATTCCCCTTTTGGGGCCAGGCGATAATGTTAGAACACACTTTATACCAAACACATGCATATAGCAAGACAGAGCGCCAAGCAACAAGCGCTAGTACAAACTCCAAAGATGATAAATGGAATCATAGATATATTATACAGTACTGACATTATTTGAGTACTGTTCACTTATTAATGTGTTTGACATATTTAATGTTGCACTCAGCACACCCTCATCCTTGCAATTCTAACTAAATCATGTGATAGAAAGGAAAGAATGTAGTTCTTTCCTACATCAGAAATTCTTTCCTAAATAAGAAATTTTTCTGTGGAAAACTTTGCTAGTTTTGTTCGTAGTGTATGTAATGAATCCTGGTTAGAAATGCTTTCACAGTCAAGTACCAACAACAGTTATGATGCTTTCTGTTCAATATTTATGTCAAATTTTGTAATGTGTTTTCCTAAGAAATGGATTTGAGTCCTTGTCGGATTGCTAAATCTGGTTCCTGGATTACGTTAGGCACTAAGATTTCCTGTAGGACTTTAAAAATGTTCAGTTCTGAAATGAAAATATCCACAGATTCCCACTTTATAGAGTACGTAAAGACTTATAAGAATAAATATGGACAGGTACTTGCAAAGGAAAATCAACTTGCAAATGATAACATAAAAAAATATTGGGCAACAAATAAAACTCCATACGGAATATTGTAAAAAGTGAAACAGGGAAGATATATGAAGAGCACAAAATCACTCTTACAAATGCTGATGATATCAATATTGGCAAAAAAGACCCTACAAATTACATAAATGATTACTTTATAAATGCTTCCCAAACACTTAGCTTAAATTTCACATATTAGGATAAATTTAGGTTTTGCATACCAGGCGAACAGCACAAGGTTAGTTCCAACCACTGAGCATGAAGTAGTAAAGGTAATGAAAAGCCTCAAATGCAAAATTTCAGCTGGTACAGATGACATACCAGTGTCACTTATAGCCCGTACTGATTCATAAATCGCAAAGCCCTTTACTCACATGATAAATTTATCATTTACGGAGGGAATGTTCAACAAAGATTAAAAATATTGAAAGCGATGCTTTTATTCACAAGTGGGAATGAGCATAAAGTTGAAAATTACCAACCCATTTAACTCCTCCTTGCATCAGTAATTAAAGATTAATGAAACAATGATCACCACGTATTTAGACAACCACGGCCTACTGAATAATAATCAGTATGACTTTTGAACAGGTAGAAGTACAGAAAGAGCAATAAGTTGTTACACCAATGAAACAGTTAGAAATTTGGGAAACAATAACAGCGTTGCAGAAGTTAACTTAGATGTTTCGAAAGCTTTGGGAATAAAGGAAAAGAAAGCAAGTGGTTTCAGTCAAATTTGCAAAACAGATCACAGGTTGTGGAGCTTACTTCAGCTTATGTTAATCATAAAATCAGATTAGTATCTGATGCAAGGAAAGTCAGAATAGGTGCTCCCCAGGGTGATGTTTTGGATCTCCTCCTGTTCCTTCCACAAATGCTAGTGACTGCTAGTTGGCATTAGTCAGCTAGTCCGGTAGCAGCAGCCGACAGGCACAAGCAGCAATAGGGGAGCAACCAATTTTGTGACATTTTACAAGTTCATAACTAGGATTGAGTTTTATAGTTACACCTGTGTGCTTTGGTAGCAGCATATTAATTTAATATATAATAGACGCAGTTCTTGAATTTTTGTTTGTGTTGGAAAGTAAACTGACTTTGTGACATATTATGGAAAGTAAACCAATTGTGTGACATTACAGAAAGTAAACCGAAATGTGACATTAGAAGTTCCTAATCAGAATGAACTACTTACTCTCAGCCGAGTGCTTTGGTAGTTTAGTTTCTGAATCTCTGCGTGTTAATCTAATTTACTACACCCAGTTCTTGCATTTTCGTCAGTATCTACAGTAGAGTTCCATAGAGTGTGTTAATAGTTGTTTGTTTGTCTGTGCAGCATAGTTTTCCACAGTCTTTAGTTTGGATAGGGACTGTGATTGCTTTGTGCAGATGCAAACCAAGGTGGTGACACTTCACTCCCAGCTCCAGGCCATGATGGCTTTGGTTACACAGCTTGAGGCTGCAGTGGATGGGCATCACTGTTGTGAGCCAGCCATGGGGATCCAGTGGATGTCCGGGATGAACCAGAAGTCCGCAATCAGCCTACACTTGTGGTCAGCCCAGTTACTGCTGCACCGAGGTTGACCCCTCGCCTGCAGTCAAACGGGAGGTTGCCTCAGGGCATGGCAGGCAGCAAAAGACTTCTCAGGGAGCCAAATGTAAGGCCTCCCCAATTAGTCTGACAAACAGATTCCATGTGCAGTCTGTAACTGACAATGTCCCTCAGCCAGATGCAATCACTTGTCCTGTTTTAGAGGAAACCTTTCAGCCTGCAAGATCCGGGCAGTTAAAGAAGTTGGGATTATTGGTATTTATGATCTCCAATGTAAGCTGCGTTACGGAACCCTGAGGGACATGGCTGCCAAGAAGGGGAAGAGAGCCAATGTGCACTCTGAGTGTATACTGGGTGGAGTGGAGTCATTCCAGGCGTGGAACAGATCCTTCTGGATGCCATGAAGAGCACAGGGTGCAGCCAACTGCAGGTGGTGGCTCACGTCAGTATCAATAATGTGCGTCGCTTTGGATCAGAAGAGATTCTCTCTAGTTTTGAACAATTATCAGAAGTGGTAAAGGCTGCCAGTCTTGTTTGCGAGATGAATGCAGAGCCCACCATTTGCAGAGTAAACAACAGGACCGAGCGTGGACCTCTGTTACAGAGCCGAATGGAGAGTCTTAATCAGAGGCTCGGGCAGTTCTTTGGGCATGTAGGCTGCAGATTCCTTGACTTGTGCCATAAGGTGGTGAGATTTCGGTTTCTATTAAGGAGTTCAGGAGTCCATTACACGGTGGGAAGCAACTACATGGGTAGCAAGGGCATGGACTGGGCAATTTTTTAGGTTACAGGATCTCGGGGAAAAACAAAAATGGCTTCAGTCTCAAAGGGTGCAGGTCGAACACAGGAAGAATGCCCGTGCAGGAGCCATCAGTATAAGTGCTGTAAACTATTGTAGCTGTGTAGGGAAAGTACTAGAGCTAATACAAAGCATTGATGTACAAATTGTTATAGGCACTGAAAGCTGGCTAAAGCCGAAGATAAGTTCAGCTGAAATTTTTGCAATGGACCTAATGGTGTTCAGAAAGGATAGACTAAACACAGTTGGCAGTGGTGTGTTTGTTGCTATTAGAAGTAGTTTATCTTGTAGTGGGATTGAAGTAGATAGTTCCTGTGATTCAGTATGGGTGCAGGTCATTCTTTGTACCAGGAATAAAATTATAATTGGATCCTTTTACCAACCTCCCAACTCAGATGATACAATTACTGAAAGGTTCAAAGAAAACACGAGTCTAATTTCTACATGTACCCGACTCGCACAATTATAGTTGTGGGAACTTCAATTTATTTTCGATATGTTGGCGAAAATATATGTTCAAAACTGGAGGTATGCATAAAACGTCATCTGAAATTGTGCTAAAGCCATTCTCTGAAAATTATTTTGAGCATTTTGTTGATGAGCCCATTCGAATAGTAAACAGTTGTGAAAACATGCTTGACTTCTTAACAAACAAATAATCCTGAGCTAATAACAAAGATCAAAATAGATACAGGGTGGTTGCAACGAGACTAAATACCATAACTCCCAAATCCTCCACAAATACATGAAAAAAATAGCTATTCAAAAAAAAGAAAAAAAATTGCTTGATGCCTTCCCAAGACAATCTCCACTCCTTCCAAATTAACAATGAAAGTGTATATCAGGTGTGACATGAATACAAAGAAATACTACCGGCAGCAACTGAGAGATTTATAGCAAATAAATTCACAGAAGACCGAGCTGATCCCCCATGGCACACAAAACATGTCAGAACACTGTTGCAGAAACAAAGAAAAACGAATGCTGCCAAATTTAAATGAATACAAAATTTCCAAAATTTGTGATCTTTTATAGAAGCTTTAAATTTAGCACGAACTTCATTGTGGGAGGTTAATAACAGTTTCCACAGTGAAACTGTGTCTCAAAACCTTGCAGAAAATTCAAAGAGATTCTGGTCGTATGTAAAGTATGCTAGCAGCAAGACACAATCAATGCCTACTCTGCCTTATAGCAATGGAAATACTATTGATGACATTGCTGCTAACTTTGTGTTACTAAACACAGCCTTCTGAAATTCCTTCACCGAAGAAAATGAATAAATATTCCAGAATTCAAATCAAGGACAGATGCCAACATGAGTAACTTAGAAGTAGATATCCTCAAAGTAGTGAAGCAACTTAAATCACTTAATAAAAGCAAGTCTTCATGTCCAGACTGTGTACCAATTTGACTCCTTTCAGAGTATGCTGATGCCACAGCTCCATACTTAACTATCACATACAACAGCTTGCTCGGCGAAAGATCCATACCCAAAGACTGGAAAGTTGAAAAGTTCACACCAATTGTTGAGAAAGACAATAGGAGTAATCCACAATATTACAGGCCCATATCATTAACATCAATATGCAGCAGGATTTAAGAACATACATTGTGTCTCAACATTTTGAATTACCTTGAAGAGGACAGTCTATTGGCACACAATCAACACGGATTTGGAAAACATTGCTTTTGTGAAACACAACTAGCTCTTTACTCATACGAAGTGTTGAGCGCTATCTACAAGGAATTTCAAACTGAATCGGTATTTCTAGACTTCCAGGAGGTTGCTGACACTGTACTTCAAAAGCACCTTTTAGTCAAATTGCGTGCTTATGGAATATTATCTCAGTTAAGAGTGGATTTGTGATTTCCTGTCAGAGAGATGACAATTCGTAGTAACTGACAAAGTCATCGTGTAAAACGGAAATGATTTTTAGCAGTGTTATAGGCCCTCTGCTGTTCCGTATCTATGCAAATAGCTTAGGTGACAATGTGCACAGCCCTCTTAGGTTGATTGCAAATGATGCTGTTGTTTGCTGTCAAGTAAAATCATCAGAAGATCAAAACAAATTGCAAAATGATTTAGATAACATATCTGTATGGTGCGAAAACTGGGGATGGACCGTAAATAATGAAAACTGTGAGGCCACCCACACGACCGCTACAAGGAATCTGTTAAACTACGATTAACAATAAATCAAATTTAAAGCCTGTAAATTCAACTAAATACCTAGAAATTCTAATTATGAACAACTTAAATTGGAAAGAACACACACAAAATGTTGAGGTGAAGGTGAACCAAAGACTGATTTATAGGCGGAGTATTTAGAAGATGCAACAGACCTACTGAAGAGACTGCCTAAATTACACTTGTCCATCCTCTTTCAGAGTACTGCTACACGGTGCGAGATCCTTACCAGATAGGATTGATGGAAAACATCAAGGAAGTTCAAAGAACAGCAGCGCGTTCTGTAACTGCCGTTTTAACTGCCATCTGCTTCCCATCTCCTGTGCAGCAAGCTATGTAAATTTTTTGTATTAACTGTGTTTTTCTTACTTCTCACTTTTTTTCCGCGTGTTTTGCTTTTAGGGAGATTTAATTTTCAAGTACTAGTCATAGTGTTCCATAGATTTCGTGTTTGTTTTGAATTCAGTTCAGAGACAGTGTTTATTTTCATTGTTTCCAACAAGAAGTGTCTAGTAACCACAGTTTAGTCAGCTATCAGCTGCCTTTAGTGAATTAGCACTGTAGTTAAAAGTTGATTCCTTAACTCTCTACAGTAAATTGTTGATTACTTAGGATGGATAGGATGTATGACTGCTGTGTACCAATGCAGGAGGAGGTGGCCACTGTTCGCGAACAGCTGAACATGCTGATGGCCGCGGTCAGCTGTCTTCAGGCTGCTGCCTCTGAGTGTAGCAGCAGTGGGGAGTCTGGTGCGTTGCATGGTACACTCCAGGTGCTACATGTTTCACCCATGGTCCCTGCTGTCGAGACATCTTCGTGGGTACGGGGCGCGGTTGGGCCACCCTCTCCCCGGAGGGGAGAGGCGGGTTCAACGGTGTTCGCATCGCATGAGGCTGAGGGTCAATGTGGAGGATGGCCGTGTGGCATCCCCCGCTCTGCCTGCGAGTGGACATGTGGCCACTCCTCCAGCAACGTCTGAGCAGGCACAAGGGGGGAGGTGTTTATTAGTGATTGGGAGCTCCAATGTTAGGCGGGTGATGGAGCCCCTTAGCGAAATAGTGGAAAGGTCGGGGAAGAAGGCCAGTGTTCACTCTGCTTGCCTGGAGGTCTCATCTGAGATGTGGATGAGGCCCTGCCGGTGGTGATAAGAGAGCGCTGGGTGCACCCAACTGCAAATTGTTGCTCATGTCGGCACCCATGACTCCAGCCATCAGGGTTCAGAGGTCATCCTCAGTTCATACAGGCGGTTGGTGGCGTAGGTGAGGGCGGAAAGTCTCTCTCGTGGGGTGGAATCTGAGGTAGTGTCGTTCCTAGAACCGATCGCGGTCCTCTGTTTTGGAGCCGAGTGGAAGGCTTAAACTGGAGGCTCAGACGATTCTGCGGATATCTGGGGCGTAAATTTCTCGACTTCCACTATTGGGTGGAGAAATGTAGAGTCCCCCTGAATAGGTCAGGCATGCACTACACTCAGGAAGCAGCTACAAGGGTAGCGGAGTACGTGTGGAGTGCACATGTGGGGTTTTTAGGTTAGAGACTTCCCTCCCTAGGCCCAACAAGACACCTCCTGAGATGTGACAAGGTAGCAGTAGGCAAAATGCAACAGGGAATGACAATATTAATGTGGTAATAGTAAACTGCAGGAGCACCTATAGAAAGGTCCCGGAACTGCTCTCATTAATAAACGGTCACAATGCCCACATAGTACTAGGGACAGAAAGTTGGCTGAAACCGGATGTAAACAGTAATGAAATTCTAAACTCAAATTGGAATGTATACCGCAGAGACAGGCTGGACAGTGAAGGGGGAGGCGTGTTTATAGCGATAAAAAGTGCGATAGTATAGATGGAAATTGACGGATATCTGAAATGCGAAATAATTTAGGTGAAGGTCACGGTTAAAGCAGGCTCATACATGATAATTGGATGTCTCTATAGGCCCCTGGCTGAACAACTGTTGTGACAGAACAACTGAACGAAAATTTGGAAAATATTTCGAGCAGATTTCCCGACCATGGAGATTTTAATTTACCAGATATAGACTGGGAGACTCAAATGTTTATATCGGGTGGCAGGGACAAAGAATCCAGTGAAATTTTTTTAGGGCATTATCTGGAAACTACCTTGAGCAGTTAAACAGAGAACCGACTCGTGGTGATAACATATTAGACCTTCCGGTGACAAACAATTTGAAACACCAAAACAGGGAATCAGCGATCACAAAGCAGTTACAGCATCGGTGATTTCAGCCGTAAATAGAAATATTAAAAAATGTAGGAAGATTTTTCTGTTTAGCAAAAGTGACATAAAAAGCAGATTTCAGAGTACTTGACAGCTAAACACAAAAGTTTTATCTCAAGTACAGATAGTGTTGAGGACCAGTGGACAAAGTTCAAAACCATCATACAATATGCATTAGATGAGTAAGTGCCAAGCAAGATCATAAGAGATGGAAAAGAGCCACCGTGGTTCAACAAGCGAGTTAGAAAACTGCTACAGGAGCAAAGGGAACTTCACAGCAAACATTACATGAAGCGAAACATAGTGTGAGGAGGGCTATGCAAGAGGCGGTTCAACGAATTTGAAAGTAAAGCTCTATGTCCTGACTTGGCAGAAAATCCTAAGAAATTCTGGTCTTATGTCAAAGCGGTAGGTGGATCAAAACAAAATGTCCAGACACTTGTGACCAAAATAGTATGACAGACTAAAGGCCGAAATACTAAATGTCTTTTTCCAAAGCTGTTTCACAGAGGAAGACTGCACTGTAGTTCCTTTTCTAGATTGTTGCACTGATGACAAAATGGTAGATATCAAAATAGATGACAGAGGGACAGAAAAACAATGAAAATCGTTCGAAAGAGGAAAGGCCGCTGGACCTGATGGGGTACCAGTTTGATTTTAAACAGAGTATGCAAAGGAACTTGCCCCCTTCTTGCAGCGGTGCACCATAGGTCTCTAGAAGAGCGTACGTTCCAAAAGATTGGAAAAGAGCACAGGTCATCCCTGTTTTAAAATAGGGACATTGAACAGAACTACAGACCTATATCTCTAATGTCGATCAGTTGTAGAATTTTGGAACACATATTATGTTAGAGTATAATGACTTTTCTGGAGACTAGAAATCTACTCTGTAGGAATCAGCATGGGTTTCGAAAAAGACGATGGTGTGAAACCCAGCTCGCGCTATTCGTCCACGAGACTCAGAGGGCCATAGACACGGGTTCCCAGGTAGATGCCGTTTTTCTTGACTTCCGCAAGGCATTTGATACAGTTCCCCACAGTCGTTTAATGAACAAAGTAAGAGCATATGGACTACCAGACCAATTGTGTGATTGGATTGAAGAGTTCCTAGATAACAGAATGCAGCATGTCATTCTTAATGGTGAGAAGTCTTCCGAAGCAAGAGTGATTTCAGATGTGCCGCAGGGGAGTGTTGTAGGACCGTTGCTATTTACAATATATATAAATGACCTCGTGGATAACATCAGAAGTTCACTGAGGCTTTTTGCGGATGATGCTTTAGTATATCGAGAGGTTGTAACAATGGAAAATTGAAACTTCCTGGCAGATTAAAACTGTGTGCCGGACCGAGACTCCAACTTGGGACCTTTGCTTTCACGGGCAAGTGCTCTACCATCTGAGCTACCCAAGCACGACTCACACCCCGTCCTCACAGAGACTCTAACTTGGGACTTTTGCCTTTCGCTGGCACTTGTCCGTGAAAGGCAAAGGTCCCGAGTTTGAGTCTTGGTCCGGCACACAGTTTTAATCTGCCAGGAAGTTTCATATTAGTGCACACTCCGCTGCAGAATGAAAATCTCATTCTGAAATGGAAAATTGTAGTGAAATGCAGGAGGATCTGCAACAAACTGACACATGGTATAGGGAACGGCAATTGAATCTCAATGTAGACAAGTGTAACGTGCTTTGAATACATAGAAAGAAAGATCCTTTATCATTTAGCTACAATATAGCAGGTCAGCAACTGGAAGCAGTTAATTCCATAAATTATCTGGGAGTAGGCATTAGGAGTGATTTAAAATGGAATGACCATATAAAATTAATCGTCAGTAAAGCAGATGCCATTCATTGGAAGAATCCTGAGGAAATGCAGTCTGAAAACAAAGTAAGTAGGTTACAGTATACTTGTTCGCCTATTGCTTGAATAGTGCTCACTGGTGTGGGATCTGTACCAGATAGGGTTGATAGAAGAGATAGTGAAGATCCAACGGAGAGCAGCGCGCTTCATTACAGGATCATTTAGTAATCGGGAAAGCGTTTCGGAGATGATAGAGATACTCCAGTGGAAGACTCTGGAAGAGAGACGCTCAGTAGCTTGGTACGGGCTTTTGTTGAAGTTTCGAGAACATACCTTTGAGGAGTCAAGCAGTATATTTCTCCCTCCTATGTATATCTCGCGAAGAGACCATGAGGATAAAATCAGAGAGATTAGAGCCCGCACAGAGGCATACTGACAATCTTTCTTTGCACGAACAATACGAGACTGGAATAGAAAGGAGAACCGATAGAGGTACTCAAGGTACCCTCCGCCACACACTGCCAGGTGGTTTGCGGAGTATTGATGTGGATGTAGAATTAGGCGAATGAGTGTCCCGGACATGGTACAGGATTGGGGGGAGGGGAGGGGGTGGACATCATTAAAACAAAAACACTTCTCATTGCAACAGGACCTTCTCACACAATTTACATCTCCAACTTTCTGCCCTGAACGTGAGAATATTTTGTTGACACCAACCTACATAGGGTGAAATGCTCATCACAATAATAAAATAAGGGAAATTCGAGAAAGATATAGGGGTTAATTTTTTTCCGTGTGCTGTTTGAGAGTGGAATAATAGAAAATTATTGTGAAGTTGGTTCGATGAACCCTCTGCCAGGCAATTAAGTGTGATTTGGTGAGTATCCATGCAGATGTAGAAATGACATACACACCTCACAAACTGCAGGCAAGATCATCTGTCAAGATCATGTTTACAGATGAACCCAGTGTAATAATGAGTGATTTTAAGGAATCTCTGACCACTACATGTGATGAAGTCCTCAAGTTCTTGCACTCGTTGTTCAATACCAAAAGAGTGGCCCTTAAGAAATCAAACTACATACTATTTGGGAAGTTGAATCAAAACAAAGATCTCCATCTGATACTAGGCAGAAATGGGTTATGAAGGGTAGGTGCACAAAACTTTTAGGAATGTAAAGGGAGATCAGAACTAAACTTTCAATATTTGAGCCAGCATAGATGGAAAACTATTTACCATGTGAGCATTCAACTTTATAAGAATAATGTTCAGACTGTCTATTGAAGAATTTGCATGGTTAATAATGTTATTGTCATCACTTGCTGTTAGACGCCGATATTGGTATGGGGATGTAGGGGAGAAAAATAAGCATCAGTGTGAATTACAGTTGCACACAGGTGACATGAGTCTGGAGAAGGCGAGTAAAGCTTTCCTCTTAAAGTTGTTTTATGAAAACAACATCACTATTGTTGCTGCACCTTGCACTGTCGAAGTAATAAAAGATTCTGGAGAGGTCCTCGTTCTGAACAGTTTTCCGATTTGGATGTTTGAATTACCCGACGATTTGGGAATTGGTCCTGAGAGAGGCCAATGGCCGACTGTACCATAAGCTTTTGAAGAAATTACTAATGGCATGGTAGAGAATGCAGGATGCACTGTGTGACCTTCAATCTCTGCACGAGCAGCGTGAAGACTGCTGAAAATACCACGGTCCACCGTTTGGAAAGTGGAGTGAGCAATTGTGAAATGGAATCCCTACTGTGGTTCAAGGTGTTATGATTACAGATGGTCGTCACATCGAGTTACTTTTGTTACTCGGAATGTAAACACGGTATGCATTTAACAAACATTACCACCTCACATCGAAATTACAATGCTTTTCCTTCAATTGCTTATTTGTTACTTCTCTTTACAAATGTTTCCACAGTTTCATTGTCCTATGATCACCTGTTTTTCTTGGGTGCACTCTCAGATAGAGAAACTTTAATTATAACTGCTCTGTATGTTGACCAAGACAAACTGGGAAGACCATGTAACTAAACTCTGAGAGCAACAGTTCTGCATGTTTTGCACTGAGGATTTTTTCAAAAGTTTGCTCCTCAGATGGTGCTAGAATGACATGTTTGATTACTCCAAGTCCCTTGTAACTCACAGAATAATATTCTAGAGTAAAATTATAGTCAATTAAACGAAATTTTTACGTTTTAGGAAAGGGCTATTCAAATTTTGTTACGCAGCTCTGCTAGGGCTCACTGCAAGCCCCTATTTGAAAAGTTGTGTCTGATTACTGCACCCTCCTCGTACATATGCAAATGCATGCTGGTGACAAAAGCTGAACTTGCTGACATGCAAATCAGCTGATTAGCACAGTGGTGACATCTGAGCCACTTCGGTGTCATTCTTTATGATGTACATCACACATAAAAGATCTTCGAAACGGAAATGGCTTTCTAAGCAGAGTTAAAATTATTTTAGCAGTGTGGCAGCACTGTAACAAATATGTATCAAAAGGCTATATGTTATAGTATATTAAGCATGGTTTGAGCAAGCAACTCGAGCTGGCACCCAGGCGAATTATGCAAATTCATTGATTCCTTTTGTAAAAGATTTTGACTGAGTTGCAATTAATGCTCAGCTAATGACATCATTTGTACGTGCACCATCTAGATTTTACATGCAAAAACAGTCACCTTTGTTTGTATTTTACATGCAAGAACCCATTTTCTGGGAGAGTTTTGAAGTGTGCCACTTCTATACCTTAGACTTGTATGAACTGGTTCAAATGTTGCACAAAGGTAGACAAATGGATAAAGTTACAAAGATTTTTTTACCCAATAATCTTTGTAAGTTGGCGACACACAACAGTTTAAAGATGAGCTACTAAATGAATACACAGACATGGTTTTAATTGACTCAAATAAAAATGCATTCTTACGACAAAATTGAAAATTAAATTTTTTTAAATCTAGCTTCATTTGGATTTTACATGTGAAAAACACATTTGTGAGTCTTTTTATGGACACCACTTTTATGTATGAAACTTGAATAAATCTGTTCAAATTTTGTGCAGATGTACACAAAGACATGTAGTCCCTGTTTTGTGAAACCTCAATCCGGTCAAATTTATCTTGACCACCCTAAATGACTTTGTCCAGGTGCAAATTACAAAATGTCTCAAGCAAATGTTCTTTAGCTGTCGGGGACATCACTCAGCACAATTGCCTTCATTGTAACTATGTTTTTACAAAGATATGAACAGTGGTATGACTCTTTTAAATGGCACCCTGAGTTGTGCGAGTAGATGTACACCAACGAAGAGAAGGTAGAAATGCTACTCATCTATGGGGAACGTAAGTTAGCAGAACAGTAATTGCAATACGGTTTTCTTATGTACAGGTACACTTAGTACAGTAGTTTAGTCCTTTTAAATACTGTTGTGTCGAGTAGGCAGACTTGAAAGACTGTCCTTCCAGCAAACTACACGGACATAACATTTCTTTTATTGTGGTTGTTGAAGGTAGGCGAAATGCTACGCAGGCAGCGGAACTGTACAGAGAGCGATATCCTGACAAGAACCCACCTTCCCGACGGATGTTTTCTTGCCTTGTTGCGACGCTTCAGGAAACGGGAAGTTTCAACCCACGAAACACAATTGTCGTAGCATTCGCACAAACGAAGCTGGCGAAGTTACTGTTCTCGCTTCCGTTGCTATGAATCCACAAGCGAGCACACAATAGCTTGACATAAGATTGGCAGTCCTAAAACCAGTGTACATCATATTCTTAAACGTCACTGGTTCGATCCCTACCATGTACACCTACATGAAGAATTGCATGGGAATGATTTCCAGAATCGTGTATAGTTCTGTCAGTGGGCACAGCAGCAAATTCTCGCCAACCTGAACTACTTCTCCAATGTTCTATTTACTGATGAATGTTCCCTCTCAAACAAAGGACAGGTAAATACGAGGAATGTACATTACTGGTCCAGTGACAACCCATGATGGCTTAGACAGGTGGAACATCAGCGTCAATGGAGAGTTAACATCTGGTGTGGGATGCTTGGTACTAAAATTATTGGCCCTTATTTCATCAATTGTAGTCTAAATGGCACAGTGTATGCCAACTTACTCAGATGAATTCTTCCTCCTCTACTGGATGAAGTACCGCTAAGAGACAGAATGTTAATGTGGTATCAACATAATGATGTCCAGGACATAATGCTTTGCATGCACATTGTGTTCTGAACCAGAGGTATCCTGCCAGATGGAGTGGTCGAGGAGGAACAGTTACTTGGCCTGTTAGGTCTCCCAATTTAAAGCCTCTGGACTTTTTTCTTTGGTGATGCATTAAAGATGTTGCCTACAGTGATATTCCAAAAACTCCAGAGGATATGCAGGCACATAACGTGCTTGCTTGTAATTCTCTTCAGCAGGCACCACTGGAAGCAGTAAATAATTCTTTCATTCAATGAGTGTACCAGAGTATCGATGTCCAGGGTCACCACTCTGAGCACCTTCGAATGTTCTACTCCTGGGCAATGTTGCAAGAGAGTCAAAGTCAATTTTGTGTTATGTTTTTACTTGGTTTTCTGACAACTCCAGCAAGTGGATGAGTTTGTGATCCCAGGCTCAAAGTCAGTGTTGTATTTTGTAAGTGATAACTTTGTGTTTCAGCAAATGGTACGTGGTGATATACAGGGTGTTACAAAAAGGTACAGGCAAACTTTCAGGAAACATTCCTCACACACAAATAAAGAAAAGATGTTATGTGGAAATGTGTCCGGAAACACTTAATTTCCATGTTAGAGCTCATTTTAGTTTCGTCAGTATGTACTCCAACGTGATCAAATTGTACATTTTCACAATCAACATGTGTGGGCTGATGAGAATGCGCATGCAATTGCGCAATAACGTCATCAACACAGATTTTCTGTGAACGTTTGGGCAGGCATTGTTGGTGATGTCTTGATTGTGCCCCATGTTCTTCCACCTACGCTCAATGGAGCACGTTATCATGATACGGGACACTCTACCTGTGCTGCTAGAACATGTGCCTTTGTAAGTATGACAACATGTGGTTCATGCACGATGGAGCTCCTGCACATTTCAGTCAAAGTGTTTGTACGCTTCTCAACAACAGATTCGGTGACCGATGGATTGGTAGAAGCGGACCAATTCCATGGCCTCGACGCTCTCCTTACCTCAACCCTCTTGACTTTCATTTATGGGGGCATTTGAAAATTCTTGTCTACGCAACCCCGGTACCAAATGTAGAGACTCTTCGTCCTAGTATTGTGGACGGCTCTGATACAATACGCCATTCTCCAGGGCTGCATCAGCGCATCAGGGATTCCATGCGACGGAGGGCGGATGCCTGTATCCTCACTAATGGAGGACATTTTGAACATTTCCTGTAACAAAGTGTTTGACGTCATGCTGGTAAGTTCTGTTGCTGTGTGTTTCCATTCCATGATTAATGTGATTTGAAGAGAAGTAATAAAATGAACTCTAACATGGAAAGTAAGCATTTCCGGACACATGTCTGCATAACATATTTTCTTTGTTTGTGTGTGAGGAATGTTTCCTGAAAGTTTGGCCATACCTTTTTGTAACACCCTGTATTTTTGAATAGGTCTTTGTGAAAAACAAAGCTACAACGAAGGCAATCGTGCTGATTGATGTACCCCTGACAGCTAAAGAACATTTGCTTGAAACATTTTGTAATTGCATCAGGACAAACAGTTATTTAGGGTGATCAAGATAAATGGGACACCCTGTATATAAAATAATAAAAAAACCTATACCAGATTCGTTGCTGTCTGAGACAACAAAAATCTACATGAATTGCCAAGCTATGGCAGCCTAACGTCGAAATATACTAAGAGTTAAATTTGGGAACCAGAAAGAACAAAGAAAGGTGAATACGTCCCAGGCAGAGTTAGGGATGTGAAAGAAATGAACTAGCTAACTGGTTATCTGGCAGCTTCAAAGACATTTATATCTAAACACCTTACAAGTTAATCCTACGTCCCCAGCACAGTGAGATCTCTTAGGTACAAGGTGTTGGCACACACACATCTTGCAATTTATAGGCTGAAGTCCCTGATCTTTTGCCCATATCCAGAAGATTCACCAGCCATAGTAACCAGTAATATTATCGAATGGAACTTTAACGACACATTTTGTCACATTGCATTATATGACAAGTGTCATGTTGAATGACATAACCGCATATTATACAATATAACATTATGTATCACATTACTTTACTAGACATGATGCATTATATTACACAATATGGGTACTAATACTTGCAAGTAAAAATGTGTGAATACATCAAGATGTTTAGATTTAAGTGCCTCTGAAACTGTCACACAATCTGAAAACTAATTCCCTTTTTTTACATCCCTAGCTCTGCTCATTACACATTCACCTTTTCTGGGATATGAAAAGAGTACTTTCCATTCCAGTTGTTTCTTACAGAGAAGTGTTTCTACAATGTAAATGCTGGCTTACAAGATTACTAGGACCTCATTTACTGTTGAGCCTCTACATCTACACAATTACTCAAACTCTTAACTAAGTACCTGGTAGAGGGTTCATCGAATCACCTTCAATCTATTTCTCTACCGTTACATTCTCTAACAGAATGTGGGAAAAATGAACAAATCTTTCTGCACGAGCTCTGACACCTCTTATTTTATTATGATGGTCATTCCTCCCTGTGTTGGTTCGCGACGAAATATTTTCCTATTCAGAGAAAAAAGCTGGTGATTGCAATTTTGTGATTACACACACCGCAATGAAAAACAGCTTTGTTTTAATGATTGTCAACACAACTCACTCTCTTATGTCCATGACTCTATTCCCTATTTCATGATAATATAATATGAGCTGCCCTACTTTGGACTTTTTCAATATCCTCCATCAGTCCTATCTGGTAAGGATGCCATACTCCATAGCAAAGCTCTAGCTGAATATATATATGCTGTTATACTTTTCAGCTGTGCTACATAATGTGCTCCATTTGTTTGTATCTTTTCAGGTGTGTTTTATATCAAAGTTTCATGATTTGGTTACATCACTGATTACTTATTGTGCAAGTTTTACTTTTCAGCAGTGTTATGCAATGTGGCCCAGTGTTTCTATTTTCAAAATATTTTATTCATTGATTTACTTCTTGTGCATGTTGCTCACAAAGTAAATTCATGATTCCCATTCCAATCATGTACTGTTTGAGGTGGCTACACCAGTCTTCATGTGCTGGGCACACATTTGGGAGAGCTGTGGGTTATTCCCTAACTAGTATTCTGAATTTGGTTTTCCAGGGTTTCCCCATGTTGCTAATGTGAATGCTGGAATGGTTCCTTTGATTAGGCCTTGGACTTACTGCCCTATCCTCACCAAATCATAACCAACTTTATTAACATTCTATATGCATATATTATTCTGCAATGTACCTGATATGTCATACTACCATACATACATAAAAATGA
Source organism: Schistocerca cancellata (assembly GCF_023864275.1). Classification (NCBI taxonomy): domain Eukaryota; kingdom Metazoa; phylum Arthropoda; class Insecta; order Orthoptera; family Acrididae; genus Schistocerca; species Schistocerca cancellata. Next base: position 572,714,985 of record NC_064633.1, on the reverse strand, counting down.
TATAAATTTTGTCAAACAATGGAAAAATCCAGAGAGGAATATCAACAATGTAGGAAAAAACAGATTGCTACTTACTATAAAGAGGACATGTCAAGTTGCAGACAGGCATAATTAAAAGACACTTACATAAAGCTACAGCCTTCATCATTTATTTAAAAAAAAAAAAAAAAAAAAAAACCACACACACACACACACACACACACACACCACCAACTCCAACGACTCGAGCCGGAGATGCTGGAGGAGTTGGCAATCGCGCGCGCTTGTGTGTGTGTGTGTGTGTGTGTGTGTGTGTGTGTGTGTGTGTGTGTGTGTGTCTCTCTCTCTCTCTCTCTCTCTCTCTCTTTACTGATGAAGGCTGTTCCCGAAAGCTTTATGTGCGTGTCTTAATTGTGCCTGTCTGCAACTTGACATGCCTTCTTTATGATAGGTAGCAATCTGTCTTTTCCTACATTGTAAATACATTATATAATTTTTCTCATCCCACTTAGGACAGTTTGATTTATAACAAAAAATGGTTTTGCACTCTGTCTACACGATCACTGCATGAACCACAAACATCTGCTGCTATGCCCCTTGCACTCCCTTCTCTCTGTCCAGAAAGCCGATTTCCACTGTAGACCTTTGTAACAGAGTATAAAACTTTGTAATAAACCTGAGACATGTATACAGTCTATATGAAGGTATCTTTTACTTTAGTATTTTGTTTCTGAATGTCACAATTAATATTAAATTTGCTCATCGCAAATACTTTTGATGAATAAATATATTGTGCAAGAATTCCAATGGCTCCCAACAAATGTTTGGCTAACAACTTTACATAATATTCTTAAGCCTGCAGCTGTAGAGCTATTACCCATTTGATTAACCTCAACTACACTGCTCCAGAAAATAACATTGAACGACAGTACTAGGTGGAAGCATGCAAACTAATATTGTAACAAATGTGACTGCAGCAATGAGTTTCAATGGTTTAAAAAAACGATTAATGGTCTCATTATTGGGCATCATCCCCTATCATAACAATTTAAATCAATCTGTCAACCGCACTCTCACTAAATATGACAGAAGCATCATATCTTAAGTGGAATAAAAAGAAGAACTATACTAAGATAACAACACATATTCTACTATTAATTCAACATAGAGAAGATAAAAACGAAAATTTAAACTTGAGCAAATGTTATTCTGTGGCCATTGATGATTTTGCTCGCACAGGAATAAAGAAAAAAAATGTAAGATTAACGACTGAAAAGTGCACATAGCAAAATACTTCCGTAACTTACAATTTCAGAAGCACTGGAAGATCATAACTATGGAACAAATACAGAAATGTCGTAGTACTAGATAAACAAAACTGACTGTGCGTCTGAATCACACACTGGACGCTTAAAAGCCGTATACAAAAAGGATATCTGTCTGTAAATTAAACGTCAGTACTCCCAGATCGTTTAGCTCGCGTCTTGCACTGTCGCTTGGGTGCTTCTTCCTGCAAAATAACAATTAAACATATGGCGCTTATTTCCTTTACCCTTAGAACAGTCAAGAACTTTGAACTATGCACGTGAAGGGCTCATACTTACACCATAACCGTAACAGTGTTCATCGTCGCTTTAGTTCTGTAATCCATAAATACTGTTGACAGAAAACAGCAGAAAGTAAGGGCAGCTAAGACGCTCAAAGTGTACGCAAGTATTGCGTTTCCTCTGACCAGTACGGAATGCATATTTGCGAGTTTTCTGCTCTACAGCCAATTTCTGTAGAATTTAAATAAAAAATTCTCTGTTTCTAATACTCATTTACAGTCCACAACTATCATTGACGTGTACCGCAACATGTGTAGCACAAGCGAATCGCGTACCAAGGATGATGCTATCACAACGTAATATCTTTGACCAAAACGTAAATTTAAGTTTGCGTCGATAGTTTTTCGTCTGCCAACCTATAAGAGTTACTTAATACTTTTATGTGGGCACGGAGACGCAGGTACGTAATATAAATACGTTGTAATAAGCAATATTTATGATTTGCGTGTGAGCTGTTTATTCCAAAATATTATTTCAGTCAACAATATTATGAAAGTCCGTCTGTAACAATAGTTCAGAATTTCGACATTTGACTTCGCGTTTTATCAATTGCTTCAGAAATTAAAACAAAGCATCATATTTTACCAAGTTTCTCGCTGTGAACGCCCTCATTATTGATTAATTGTAGTTATTTTGATCACAAAGTCGTTGGAACACACTTTAAATGTTGATTTAATAGAACGTTTTATGAAATTTATGCAACTGTTTTAAAAAGATTGTCTTCCTTAAGTCTTCCTTGTGTACCTACTCATAAGAATACAAACGGAGTAATAAAAATGAAGAACGTAAGTTACGTTTGTAATTTTTCTAGAAGTCTGAATATAATAAGCAGTTTGGTTGTCTGAAGTCCAAGTAACGAGAGGAGAGCAAATAGTGGAAATTAACCTGTTTCACACTCCTGCCTACCTTTACCTCCACAACCTACAAGTCACTGTTAAGTGCTGGAAAGAGAATACTCCCCAATATACCATACAGTAGAGAAGGTTGAGAAGGCCACCCATCCACACTGAGTTTCTGAAGCTCACAATTTGCAGCATTGCCCGCAGAACCGACCGCAGCCCTTGGTTCTGTGTCAGGTGGAAGGACCTGAACCAGAGACGTTGAGGGTTCTGTTACAAGCGATGCTGCAACTTTCTGGACTTGGGCAATAGGGTTGAGAACTGTAGGGTCCCCCTAAATGGGTCAGGTGTGCACCGCACAACAAAGTCTGCTACCAAGGGAGCAGACTTTGTGGATGTGCACACAAGGGCTTTTAGATCAGGTGACTCTCCGTCCAGTCCAGATAACAGTAGCTGTAGAAGACACAGAAGTATAATTGTAAGAATGCCCCCCAGAGGCGAGAGTACTAAACCTCCTGAAAAGCAGTGAAGCTCACACAACAATTGGTACAGAAAGCTATTTGAAACCTGAAATTGGTACCAGTGAGATTTTTTGAGGAAAATTTAAGTGTATACTGAAAGGATAGGCTAATGGGAAGTGAGGGTGGTGTATTTGTCACAGTAGACAAGAACTGAGAGAGAACTTGAAGCTGCATGTGAGACTGTTTGGACAAAAGCCAGTATCAGGAGTGGGCATAATATGGTAATTGGATCTTTCTATCACCCACCGGACTCACCTCATGATGTAACTGAAAACCTTAGAGAAAACCGTAGTTCACTTGTACATAAGTTTCCCAAGCATTTTGAAATGATCGGTGGAGACTTTAATCAACAAAGAGTCAATTGGGGAAAACTATAGTTTTGTTAGTGGAGAGCATGATAAGACGTCCCGTGAAACATTACTAAAGGCTACAAAGATATATACATTCAGTAAATTAGATGAAAAAAGCAGTAGTGTCATATCTCAATGAAGAACTTGAAACACAGGACTAAAGTACATAGAGGAAGTTGGCTCAGTGTTAAAAGGACAGTTGACCATGGACTACGTAGACTACTGCCTCACAGTTTGCAGCATTGTTCCCAGAGTTGATTGGGATCATTTGGTTTGGAGCCGAGTGAAGGGTCTCAACCAAAGGCTTTGTTGACTTTGTCACAGTCTTGGCTGCAGGTTTCTAGACCTGCATTACCCTACACTACACAAAACAAGCAGCTACTTGGGTAGCAGAGTACTTGTGGAGTGCATATGGGATTTCTTAGGCTAGGCGGTAGTTTGACTTGGTCTGATGAACACTTGCCAGTCGATATGCAGCAAGGGAAGTCAAACAGCGTTCAGCATAAAGACACTTTGACTGTCATAATTTTATCAGTAAACTGACGAAGTATTGGTTGCAAAGTTCCCAAATTTACTGCCCTCCAAGAAAGTTATTGTGCTCAAATTATTCTTGGTACCAAGAGCTGGCTGAACCTGAAGCAGAAAGCACTGAGATATTTAGTGAATTGTGGATTGTATATTGGAAAGATAGATTAGTGGCCATAGAAGAGGGAGTGTCCATTGCATTTCACAAAAATACTGTCTCGATTGAAATCAAAGTTGAGTGTGTCATTAAAGTTATTTGTTCATTTATAACAGGTGTAGGTGAAGCCAAGTTAATTGTCAGGTGTTTGTACTGGCCACCCGATTCCACTGTGATAGTTCTAGAGTTGGGTCAACAGAAGCGTCCGATCCCATCCGTCTGCTTTGACCCATGACGTAAGGATGTTATGATGTATGACGTCATTACGGCGCGGAGTTTAGTGTATGAGTTGGTTCTGTTTGTAGATGTCGTCTTGTTGTGTTACAGTGCGCATTTTAGTTTTTTTAATTGGTGGTTGTTGTTGTTGTTGTTGTTGTGTGTGTGTGTGTGTGTGTGTGTGTGTGTGTGTGTGTGTGTGTGTGTGTTTACAGTGTTACATGGTGTATTTGTTTCATTTGTGCTTTGGTGTTGGTAGATCTTTAGGTAAGGATATGACGATCAAGTTCAGTAGCGTGATGTTGGGGGCGGAGATGGGGAGGACATGTTGTCCTTGATTAAGTTTCTGCAGATGTTTGGATTAACAGCAGAAATTGTGAGTTGTAGTGTGTGCCGAGAGAATATGAGGTCAGGGAGAGTTCCAGAATCTCGGACCAGGCACATGTGTTGGAAGGATAACTCCATTAGACGCAATACCTGGTTCGAGAAATCTAGGTTGGCCATGAGAGAGATTGTTTTGATGATTTACTGTTTCTGTTATAGGTCCTCTATTAGTCTCTGTGTGCATGAGACAGGAGTAAGCGAGAGGACAGTGTTAGACTGGTTTTCTTTTTGTAGCGAAGTGTGTTCGGAGTAAGTGTAGTGTAGGGGTAAGTTTGGTAGGCTAGGGATGGTGGTTGAGATGGACGAGTCATAGTCTGGGAAGAGGAAGTATGAGAGGGGTAAGTCTCCAGTTGGTTTGTGGGTGTGGTGGTCGTTAGTTCGGGGGGGGGGGGGGGAGGTATGGTGATAGTGTTTTCAGGGTTTTAGAGAGGTGTAGTGAGAGGCAACTGGTGGGATTAATTGAAGCGTATATTGAGGAGGGGAGTACTTTAGTTTCAGACGGTTTTTGTCATACAGGGGTTTGGGGAAGAGGGGTTATGATCGTTTAGTTGTAAACCATAGTTTACAGTTTAAAAATTACGAAACTGGGTGGTGTAGCCTACTAATACAGTAGAGGGGTTTGGGGGGCAGTTATATCAGTCATAGTGAGAGGGAAGAGGTGCTCTTCTAATCTGCAATCTCATTTAGATGAGTATTGCTGGCAGAAGAGTGTCTCTGAGCATTGTATTTTTCTTGTTTCTCTGAGCCGGCTGTTGTGACCGAGCGGTTCTAGGTGCTTCAGTCCGCAACCGCGCTGCTGCTACGGTCGCAGGTTCAAATCCTGCCTTGGGCATGGATGTGTGTGATGTCCTTAGGTTAGTTAGGTTTAAGTAGTTCTAAGTCTAGGGGACTGATGACCTCAGATGTTAAGTCCCGTAGTGCTCAGAGCCATTTGAACCATTTGTTTCTCCGAGGGCAGTGAGTAATATGTACAGGCCGAGGATGGTTAATTTAGGGTTTTTTTTGTGTGTGTGTGTGTGTGTGTGTGTGTGTGTGTGTGTGTGTGTGTGTGTGTGTGGGAGGGGGGGGGGGGGAAGGAGTGGCGGGTTGTAGGTAATGGTTGTGGATTTAGGTGGCTTGGTGGGGTGGGGTTGTGTCATCACTGTGTTGGAGAGCACCTATTTTGTTGCAGTTGGTGTTTGAGTTGTAATGTGTGATTGAGTTTTGTTTATTTTGTGGTTTTTATTTGTTGGCGTTTCTTTTTTTTGGCAGGCGGGGGGGGGGGGAGGGTAAAGTACGGAGGGGGTCTGGGGTTGGCATTGGTAGGTTGGGGGTGGTTTGGGAGTTTTTTGTTTGTGTTTATGTTGTTTGTTTGTTTGTGTGTGTGTGTGTGTGTGTGTGTGTGTGTGTGTGTGTGTGTGTGTGTGGCCAACCTAATGTGTATCGCCATAATTTGTTGGTGGTAAGTTGTCGTGTTTTTGGGTCTATTGTTTGCAAGTTGTAATGTTTTGTGTGTTTATGGTGTATTGATTGTTTTTTTAATTTCTGTGGGGTGGTTTTATTATTGGGTTTTTGAGGTGTTGTGGGTTTCATTTTATTTATCACAGTTGTAGGTGTTCGTTTTTTGGTATCATCCGCTGTGGTTGACCTATATAGGTCAATAGAAATGTTCAGTGCCAGTCACTTCCAATTTTTGTAGTTGTAGGTGTTTGTATTTTGGTATCATCAGCTGTGTTTGTCCTATATAGGCCAAGGGAAATGTTCAGTTCCAATTTTTGCCTTTGTAGCCATGCGTGTTTTGGTGTCGTCAGCTGTGGGTGGCCTATACGGGGTGAGTCACCTAAAATTACCACAGGAAACACCTCCCAAACCACAACAAACACTGAATAACCAATTCCACAGACCAAAAGTGAAGAGAGGGGCTGTTGTAATTGGTTAATACAAACCATTGAGAAATACATGTAAGTCTGATTTTCAACATGTGTATATGTGTTTTTTTGTGTAAATGGAAACCCGTTGCTATTTTTAGCATAACTGAAAATAGAAACAAATACTCAATCAATGTTGTTTGTTCAATTCTAAAATGCTAAGTACATCCAGAGCAATTTGTAACGTAAGGTTGAGACTTGAAACCTCAGACAATCAGTCGCGTGTTGTAACAAACAATATCTGTAGGGCTATGTTTATGAAGACTACGCTGTTCACGAGTTTGGCTCTCTCTGTGTCTGCACGTCGCGCTTGCTGAATTAGCCCTTGTACTCAGAATAACTATAGTACACTGTGTTACTGGACGTCTGTGATAGTGTACCGTACACAAGTAAGAACAGTAGTACGCACAGTAGGAATGTGAGAAGGTTGCAAGTACAACAGTGTGTACAGTGTTGTAAGAACTGTGAAAATGATGTTTTCTAACTCTGAAAAGGCAGAGATGATACTCATCTATGGCAAGTGTAGACAAAATGCATCTGCAACTTTCATATTGTATACAGAAAGGTACCCAGACAGAGAACATCCAATGCGTCGCACATTTGAAAACGTCTATGAACAATTGTATGCAACAAGTATAACCGTAACACGCAAACAGGTCCTAACAAACCCATCACAGGAGAAGTGGGTGCAGTTGTTGTGTTGACTGCTGTTGCCTTGAAGTTCATGTGACATTGCTGGAGGCAGTGCAATGAGTCAAAGTAGTGTAATGCTCATACTTCACCATCACAAATTTCACACGCATCATGTGCCACTGCATCAGCAATTGCATGGAGGTGACTAATAATCAAGTGAATTTTTGTCTGTGAGAATTAACAGAGAATGCATTGCAGTTCTACCTGTTTACTGATGAAGCAGGTTTCACAAACCATGGTGCAGTGAATTTACAAAACACGCATTACTGGTCCGTGGACAATCCTCTCTGGCTTTGACAGGTGGAGCGACAGTGACCGTGGAATGTAAATCTATGGTGCGGAAGTAATTGGTGACCATTTCATTGGTTCTCACTTTATTGAAGGCACCCAAACAGCTGCAAAATACATTGAGTTTCTGCAAAATGATCTGCCAACATGTCCCACTGGAAACATGTAGACGTATGTGGTATCAACATGATGGTGCTTCTGCACATTGTGCAATGAACCCTAGGCTGACCCTTGACAGAACGTTCGACATGTGTTTCATAGGACGTGGCAGAGGCGTAAATCAGCTAGCCCATTCTCCTGATCTTACACCTTTAGACTTCTTTCTGTGGGGTACGTTAAAGGAGAACGTGTACTGTGATGTGCCTACAACCCCAGAGGAAATGAAACATCGTATTGAGGCAGCTTGTGGCAACATTACACCAGATGTACTGCGTCATGTAAGACATTCATTACACGGTAGAGTGCAAATGTGTGCAACGAGTGATGGGCATCACTCTGAATATTTATTGGCCTGAAATGTCAGGACACACACTTTTCCATCCTGTAATTGAAAATGAAAAACAACTTTGTGAGTTTAACTAAATTGTCATGTTAACACACATTTTATTCTAAAAAATCAGTGCCGTACAGTATTCTTCAGAGAAAAAGACTAATAAAAATGTTAGTATGTGGATGTAATCTGCTGTTCAAGTCTCTTCTGTATCTATGTTACATCACTGTTCTTCTTTATCTCTTAATTACTTCGGTTCTCTCTGATACACACGATTAAACTGCTGAGGAGTTATTCAAGCATCTACTTTATGTTACAGATTACTCTGGATGTAATTAACATTTTACAATGTAAGAAATGGCATTGATTAAGTATTTTGTTCTATTTTCAGTTGTACTAAAAATAATAACAGGTTTCCATTTAAAAAAAAAATGTATGTGTTGAAAATCATAAATGGTTTGTATTAACCAATTACACCAGCCCATCCCCTCCCTTTGGGTCTGGAGAATTGGTTATTCCATGTCTGTTGTGGTTTGGGATGTGTTTCCAGTGGTAATATTAGGTGACTCACCTTGTATATAGGTCAAGGGAAACGTTCGATCTAAATTTTTGTCATCATAGCTGTGTGTGTTATGGTATTGTCAGCTGTGGTTGAGCTATATAGATGAAGGGAAGTGTCCAATTCAAATTTTTGTTGTTTTAGGTGTCGGTTTTGAGGTATCGATAGTTGCGGATGAGCCATATAAGTCAAGGGAAGTGTCCGATTCCTGTGGGTTTTGTGGGTGTAGTAAAATGTGGTAATTTTGTGTTTTTTATCATCCTTTTTTGTGGTTTGGGATCATGGTGAGCGTTTTCTTTATGTTTATATTTAGCTTGTCCTCACTCTTAAACTCCCAATTTCCCGCGGTTGTCTCATTAGTTTGATTATATTTTTGGAGGGAGATGTTATTGTCGAATTTATATGTATTTTCATGTTTGTTGCCGTGATGTCATTGGAGACGCTGAGAATGGTCATTTCTGCCATATTGATGAAGTCATGGGTCAAAGCAGATGGTGGAATCGGATGCTTCTGTAATCCCCTAGAGTCATTCAAAGAAAGTCTAAGGTCAGTACCATGTAGATACCCAGATCATGCAATACTAGTTGGAAGCAACTTTAATATGCCGAGTATAGATTGGGATGTCTAGGGATTCATTGGGGGGGGGGGGGGGGTTGCAGACAGACAGTCATCAGAAATACTTTTGAATACAGTTTTCTAAAATCTGTCTTTAGCAGCTAGCTTGGCAGCCACTACACAATGGAAATATCTTAGACTTTGTAGCTACAAATAGGCCAGACCTTATCAACAATGTCAGTATAGAAACGGGGGTCAGCGATCGTGATGTCATTATAGCAACAATGATTACAAAAGTTAATTAAATCGATCAAGAAGGCTAGGAGAGTGTTTCTGCTAGATAGAACAGATAAGTAGTTGTTAGCATCTCATTTCTACAGTAAACTGACATTACTTAGTTCCAGTAAAATGGATGTAGTGGAATTATGGGCAAATGTTAAGCGGATTGTAAATCGTGGTCTGGTGAGATATATGCCTAGTAAGTGGGTACTGGATGGAAAAAAAAACCACCATGGTTTAATAATGAAATTCAGAGGATGTTGAGGAACCAGAGGCTGTTGCACTGTTGGTTCAAAAGGGAACGCACAAATGACGACAAGCAAAGGTTAGTAGAGATTCATGCATCTGTTAAAAGATCTGTGTGTTTAGCATACAACAACTGCCACTGTCACATCTCGGCAAAAGATCTGGCAAAGGACCCAAGAAAATTCTGGGTGTATGTAAAATTTCTAAGCGAGTCTAAGGCTTCCATACAGTCCCTCATTGACCAGTCTGGTGGGGCAGTTGAAGAGAGCAAAACAAAAGCCAAAGTTGTAAATTTACCTTCAAGATATCATGCATGCAGGAGAACCATACAGACATACCATCATTTGACCTCAGACAGTCTCCCATATGGACGACATAGAAATAAGCGTACCTGGCGTAAAGAAGCAACTGAAAGATTTGAAAGCAAATAAATCACTAGGTCTGGATGGAATCCCAGTTCGATTTTACAAAGAGTACTCTATGGCCTTGGCCCCTTACCTAACTTGCATTTATTGCGAATCTCTCACCCAGCACAAAGTCCCAAGCTGCTGGAAAAAAGTGCAGGGGAGTCCAGTATATAAGATAGGTAAAACAACAGACCCACAAAATTACAGACCAATATCCGTAACTTCTGCTTGCTGTAGAATTCTTGAACACATTCTCAGTTCAGATATAATTAACTTTCTTGAGGGTAAGCAGCTTATGTCCACGAATCAGCATGGTTTTAGAAAGTGTTGCTTGTACGAAACCTGGTTTACCCTTTTCTCACACGATATACTGCAAACAATAGATGAAGGACAACAGGCAGATACTGTATTTCTAGAGTTCCAGAAAGCATTTGACACAGTGCCTCATTGCAGGCTGTTAATGAAGATATGGGCATGTGGAATAAGTTCACAGATATGTGGGCGGCTCGAAGACTTCGTAAGTAACAGAACCCAGTACATTGTCCTCAACCGTGGGTGTTCCGTCACAGACAATGGTATCATTAGGTGTGCTCTAGGGAAGTGTGATAGGACCTTTGTTGTTCCTTGTATACATAAATGATTTGGTAGACAGGGTGGGCAGCAATCTGCGGTTGTTTGCTGACGATGCTGTGGTGTATGGTAAGGTGTCGAAGTTGAGTGACTGTAGGAAGATACAAGACAAAATTTGCAGTTAGTGTGATGAATGGCAGCTAGCTCTAAATGTGGACAAATGTAAGTTAATGTGGATGACTAGGAAGAACATACCTGTAATGTTCAGATACAGTATTACTAGTGTCCAGCTTGACACAGTCAAGTCATTTAAATATCTGGCTATAACATTCCAAAGTGATACGAGGTGGAACAAGCACGTGAAAACTGTGGTAGGGAAGGCAAATGGTCGACTTCAGTTTATTGGGAGAATTTTAGGAAAGAGTGATTTATCTGTAAAGGAGATCGCATATAGGACTCTGGTGCAATCTATTCTTGAGTACTGCTCGAGTGTTTGGGATCTGTACCAGTCGGATTGAAGGAAGAAATCAAAGCAATTCACAGGCGGGCAACTAGATCTGTTACCGGTAGGTCTGAACGACACATAAGTGTAATGGTGATGCTTCGGGAATTCAAATGAGAATCCCTGGAGGGAAGGCACGTTCTTTTCAAAAAACACTAATGAGAAAATTTCAAGAACTGGCATTTGAAGCTCATTGCCAAACGATTCCACTACTGCCAACACACATTGCACTTACGGACCACAAAGATAAAATACAAGAAATTATGGCTCATACGGAGGCATATACTCAGTCGTTTTTTCCTCATTCTATTTACGAGTGGAACAGGAAAGGAAATGAGTAGTAGAGATAAAGGGTACCCTCTGGCACGCATCATAAGGTAGCTTTTGGAGTATCTATGTAGATGTAGATTTGCACCCAGGAGACAGGTCATAATGGGAGGAACCGTCCATCGCAGTCAGTCACTATAAAGAAACTTCTAAAGAAACAGAGACTACTGCATCACAGGTGTAAAGCAAAGCATAGGACTGTAGATGGAGAGATGCTGAATAAACACATTTGGCTGTCAAGAGAGCAATCTGTGAAGCCTTCAGTGACTGCCATAAAAGAATATTGTCAAATGATCTTTCACAAAACACAAAGAAATTATGGTCGTATGTGAAGGCTGTTAATGGCACCAAAGGTTAGTTCCCAGTCCTTAGCGAATGAGACAGGAATTGAAACTGAGTGTAGCAAAGCAAAAGCAGAAACGCTTAACTCTGTTTTTTAATGTGCCTTTACAAAGGAAAACCAGAAGAATCATCAGAATTCTTTCAATTTAATCCTCATACCACTGAAAAGATGTCTGAAATAAGTATTAGTGTAAATGTTGTTGAGAAACAGCTGAAAAAATTAAACAAAGCTCCAGGATTCTATATGGAATTTTTCTGAGTTAATTCCTCTTCCAACTATAACACAGTTCACCCCTGTCTACAAGCAGTATAGTAGGAGTGATCCCCAAAATTACCATTCAAGGTCGATTTGTTGTAGACTCTGGGAACAAATTCTGAGCTCAAACATAATGAGTTACTTGAAACAGAATGACCTTCTCTATGGCAGCCAGCAGAAATTTCGAAAACATTGATCATGTGAAATCCAACTCTCACTTTTCTTACATGACATACTGAAAGTTGTTTATCAAGGCAGTTGAGCAAATGCAGTATTTCTTGATTTCCAGGAAGCATTTGACTCAGTACCACACCTACGCCCATTGTCAAAAGTACAATCATATGGGATATCAAGTGAAATTTATGATTGGATTTAGGACTTTTGGTAGGGAGGACACAGCATGTTATCATCAATGGAGAGTCATCGTCAGATGTAGAAGTAACTGCGGGTGTGGCCCAGGGAAGTGTTTTGGGGCCTTTGCTGCTAATGCTGTAAATTAATGACCTTATAGATAATATTAATATGATTAATGGAAAATCTCATATAAAGATGTGAAACAAATACTAACAAAGAGATAGAGGGGCTGGCCAGTACTTACCTCAGCTCAGTATAGCCGATAGGTACACAAAACAGAACAGAAAATTTACATTCCTAGCTTTCAGAACTTTGTTCCTTCATCAGGGAGGAGAGAGGGGAAAAAAGGGGAAGAAGGTAAAGTGGATTCAGTTACTCACAATCTAGGTTATGAAGCAACAGGTGAAAGGTAAACAGGGAGGGTAGCAAAGATGGAGGCATTGGTGTCAGAGGGAAGCCAAAGATATTCTAATGTAAGTACTGTGCCAGCTTCAAACCAAAGAGGATGCATACAGAAGTAAAGACGTATATAGTATAAAGATAAACACAACTATGTAGGAAGAAAAGATGCGTGAATGGCTAAAGAGGAGAGGGAAAAAGGAGAAGACAGAAGAGTAAATGGGAGTGAGGTTGGTTAACGTAGGTTCAGTCCAGGGGGATGGCGGGATGAAAGGATGTGTTGGAGTGGAAGTTCCCATCTCTGCATTTCCGAGGGACTGGTGTTGGGTGGGAGAAGCCAAATGGCACGTATGGTGTAGCAGGTTCCTAAGTCCCTAGAATTATGCTGGAGGGCATGCTCTGCTACTGGGTATTGGACATCTCCTAGGCGGACGGTTCGTGTGTGCCCGTTCATGTTGTAAGAGGCGACTAAAAGGAGTCTCTCACCTTTTGGCCTTTATGTTCTGGTCCCCTGTAGGGTTTGACCTCCATTTCCCGAAGAGCAAGCCAACTGGGGAAGGGTGCCTTTCATGGTGCAACATGTCCATCATGCATTGAGATCTTTAGCCCACACTCTCATTGTGGCATTGCAGTCCTGCTCATCCTCCATCTCTTGAGCGAGGACACCTCCCTGGGTGCATTTTCCTCTACCCACTATGCAGTGTCATTTTCTGCGCCGACGAGGACCATGGAATTCTTTGCACCTCTTATCCAGCACATAGCCAGTCCATTGTGGTGGGGCCACCTTGTACCCTATTGATTGTAGCCCCCTGACAATACAGGGATCGCTCTGCTGATGCCTGCACCATGAACTCCCCATGTATGCCATGGAGTAGATGCCCATCTCCCTGGGGCAATGGGACTCCCGGCAATGGCCATCTTGCCAGGTGGCCCTTGCTGAGGGTGGGTGGCACCCATGGGGAGGGCCCCTGATTGGAGTGGGTGGCATCTGGGCGAATGACACGCAATGAAGCATAGTACATCATCTCTTGCTGGTGGTCCGCTGCCAGCAGTCTCTAAGCAGGCAAAGTCTAACTTCAATGTTGAGAAATATGACCCCAAATTGTTCCCCTCCCTGGCCACAAGATGGGAGGAACGCCATGTTAAGGACGGCAGTGAAGCTTATTTGCCCCGGTACCTCATATGTACGAGAGTTGATGGGGAATCTTTCATGTCCATGAAGCCTCAGTTTTTTGTGGAGCATTTGGAGGACAAGTTTGGGGAGGAGGAGGGCTTCTCCAAAATGTGCTCTGGGTCAGTCTTGATAAAAACAGCATCCTCTGCCCAGTCATGGGCATTACTCACGTGTGATAAGTAGGGGGATGTTTCTGTTACCATCACAACCCATAAGAGCTTAAATATGTCCCAGGGTATTATATTCCACAGGGACCTTCTTTTGCAGTCTGACAGTGGGCTGCGTGCCAGTTTAGAGCAGTGAGGTGTTCATTTTATCCGGCACATCCATCAGGATCCAAGGAATTATCAGGTTGCCACGAGTGCCTTCATCTTGGCCTTCTAGGGTGACACATTGCCTGAGAAGGTCAAGGTGATGGTCTACCACTGCGTTAAGCCATATATCCCTCCCCCGATGCGGTGCTTTAAGTGCTGGAAGTTCGTTCATACATCTTCCCACTGTACTTCCAGTGCCACATGTCAAGATTGTGGATGTCCATCACATCCCAATGCTCCATGTGCCCCGCCTCTTATCTGTGTCAACTGCGGAGAGCATCATTCAACTTGCTCGCCAGACTACAGGATTTTACAGTAAGAGAGTAAAATTGTGGAATATAAGACAGTGGACAGACACCTACACTGAGGCAAAGAGGAAATTTGAGCACCTACATCCTGTGGCTATGACCTCCTCTTACACCGCTGCTACGAGAACAGTTGTCGCCCCATCAGTTCCTCGCATTCCTGTCGCCTCTCGGAACCAGAAGACTACACCTGCCCCCTTGATGGTGAGGGGCACTTCCCTCCCTGTTATTGCTGCACCACCTACTTCGAGAGCAGCCTCCCCCCCCCCCCCCCCCGCCCCCCACCCACCCAAACCATAGGGGATATCAGTCCCCACTTCTGAGCTGGAGAAGCGCAAGTCTTCTTCAGCTCCTCTTGCTAGGAAGGAGTCCGTTGGGTCACTCCCAGGTTTCTGCTGGTGGGAACGATGACACCCGCCAGTGGCTGAAGAGCCCAAAAGCAGCTGGTCATAGGGCTTCACACTCATCCTCAGTCCCGGAGACTGAATCAGTGAAGACCTCCCAGCCAGGGAAACCCAACGAGCAGCGAGAGAAATCCATAAAGAAGGTCCCCAAGACCAAGGGAATTTGGATGGCACCCACACCACCACTGCCTACAAGCTCTGCATCAGCGGGTGAGGTGGAGATTCTGGCGTCCACTGAGGACCTAGATCTCACCGGACTCTCTGACACAATGGATATAGACTGCTCAGGCAAAAAGTTGGTGGCAGCAGGTGACCCTGAGGCGTAAACTGCCTCATTGAATGTCCCGTGCCTTCCCAGTCTCACGATGATGTCATCCTCCAGTGGAATTGCGACAGTTTTTTTCCACCGCCTGGCTGAGCTAAAGCAACAGTTAAGCTTCACACCCGCTTTCTGCAATGCCCTCCAGGAAACCTGGTTCCTGGCAATACGGACCCCTGCCCTCGGCAGCTATAAGGGATACTACAAGAACTGTAGCGACTATAATCGAGCATCAGGTGGAATTTGTGTTTATGTCCTAAACTCAGTCTGTAGTGAAACTATGCGCCTTCAAACCCGTCTTGAAGCTGTGACTGTCAGAATAAGGACAACGCACGAAATCACTGTCTGCAAAACCCATGGGGTGGCTCCGTGCTTACTGGCCCAGGAAGAGATGTCAAAACTTTCCTGTCTCAGTTCGACCTCTACCTCTTAAAAACTGGGACCGCCACACATTTAATTGTGGCTCATGGTAGCTACTCGGCCATTGATTTATCAATTTGCAAACCCAGGACTTCTCCCATCTATCCATTGGAGAGCACATGACGACCTGTGTGGTAATGACCACTCCCGCACCTTACCGTCACTGCCCTTGTGTCAGGCCCATGAACGCCTGCCTAGATGGGCTCTAAACAAGGTGGACTGGGAAACTTTCACCTCTACTGTCAGCATTGAATCTCCCCCACACAGTAACATCGATGTGATGGTTGAACAGGTGACTACAAAAATTGTTTCTGTAGCAGAAAACGTCGATCCCTCGCTTAGGGTGCCCCGGCGAAAGGCAGTCCCTTGGTGGTCGCCAGAAGTTGCTGAAGCAATTAAGGAGCGTCAGCGATCTCCACAGTGGCATAAGCAGCACCCTTCCCTGGAGCACCTCATAGACTTTAAATGGTTCTCGTATTCACCAGCTTATCAAACAACGGAAGCAGGAGTGTTGGGAGAGATATGTCTCGTCCATTGGGTGCCATACATCACCTTCCCAAGTCTGGGCAAAGATCAAACGTGTTTTCGGGTACCAGACCCCAACAGGTGTTCCCGGTGTTAATGTAAATGGCGTGTTATCTACCAATGCAAATGCGATTGCCGAGCACTTTGCTGAGCACTATGCTTGAGCCTCTGCGTCAGAGAATTACCACCCCCTCCCCCCTCCAGCCTTTCGCACTCTCAAACGGCGGCTGGATGGGAAGTCCTCTCGCTTACTACACGCTACAGTGAATCCTATAATGCCCCATTTACAGAATGGGAGCTTCTCAGTACCCTTGCTCACTGCCATGATGCAACTCCTGGGCCAGGTCAGATCCACAGTCAGATGATTAAACATCTCTAATCGTACTACAAGCGACATCTCATCATCTTGAATTTGATCTGGTGCCTTGGCGTCTTTCCACCGTAATGGCTGGAGAGCACCATCACTCCAGTGCTCACACCCAGTAAAAACCCACTGGATGTGGATAGCTATCGGCCCATCAGCCTCACCATGTTCTTTGTAAGCTGCTGGAATGTGTGGTGTGTCGACGGGTGGTTTGGGTCCTGGAGTCATGTGGCCCACTGGCTCCATGTCAGGGCGGCTTTCACCAGGGTTGCTCTACCAGTGATAATCTTGTGTCCCTCAAGTCTGCCATCCGAACAGCCTTTTCCAGACACAACACCTGGTTGCCATCTTTTTTTGATTTACGAAAAGCATATGACACCAACTGACGACATCATATCCTCACCACATTATATGAGTGGTGTCACTGAGGCCCGATTCCGATTTTTATCCAAACTTTCCTGTCACTTCGTACTTTCCGTGTCCAAGTTGGTGCCTCCCATAGTTCCCCCTATATGCAGGAGAATGGGTTCCCGCAGGGCTCTGTATTGAGTGTCTCTCTATTCTTAGTGGCCATTAATGGTCTAGTAGCAGCTGTAGGACCGTCCATCTCACCGTCTCTGTATGCAGATGATCTGCATTTTGTACTGCTCCACCAGTACTTGTGTTGCTGAGCGGCGCCTACTGGGAGCCATCCACAAGGCGCAGTCATGGGCTCTAGGTCACGGTTTCCAGTTTTCGGCCACAAAGTCGTGTGTTATGCACTTCTGTTTGCATCGTTCCATTCATCCAGAACCAAAACTTTACCTTAGTGATAATCCACTCGCTGTAGTGGAAACATATCAATACTTAGGACTGGTTTTCGACATCCACTTGGCTTCCTCACCTTCATCAGCTTAAGTGGAAGTGCTGGCAGCACCTCAATGCCTTCCGCTGCCTGAGCAACACCAACTGGGGTGCAGATCGCTCTACGCTGCTGCAGCCCTTGTTCAATCCCGCCATGACTATGGGAGTCTGGTTTATGGTTCGGCGGCACCCTCAGCATTGCATTTACTCAACCCAGTGCACCACTGCAGCATTCACCCAGTGACAGGAGCTTTTAGGACGAGTCCGGTGACCAGCGTTCTTGTTGAGGCTGGAGTCCCTTCATTGCAGGTTATGCGAGCACAACTGCTGGCCAGTTATGCTGCACACATTCGTAGTTCTCCTGCGCATCCAAATCACTGTCATCTTTTCCCACTCACGGTGGCTCATCTCCCGCATTGACAGCCCAGGTCAGGGCTTCCAATTGCAGTTTGTGTCCAATCCCTTCTTTCCAAACGAGTCCTTGCCTTTACCACCTATACTTGAGGTCCATTCACATACACTCCATGGTTTACACCTAGGCTGCGGCTTCGCCTGGACCTTTCACATGTCCCTAAGGACTCAATTAACCCCATGGCTCTCTGCTGCCACTTCCTCTCGATGCTTGACATGTACCGAGGCCACGAAGTGGTTTACATCAACGGCTCAATGGCTGATGATCATGTCAGCTTCGGGGATGTCCATGGAGGACATACTGAATAGCATTCGTTGCCAGATGGCTGTAGTGTTTTCATGGCCGACCTGGTGGTTATATCTTGTGCTCTTGAGCACATACGTTCATGGCCTGGGGAGTCGTTTCTTCTGTGTACTGACTCCTTGAGCAGCCTACAAACTATCGACCAGTGCTACCCTCATAATCCTATGGTAGTGTCCGTTCAGGAGTCCATCTATGCCCTGGAACAGTCACATCGTTCAGTTGTGTGTGTGTGTGTAGGCCCCAGGACACGTCGGAATCCAAGGCAATGAACTTTCTGACAAGCTGGCCAAATAGGCTACGCTGAAACCATTTCTGGAGATCGGCTTCTCTGCAAGTCACCTGCCTTCAGTACTACGCTGCAAGGTTTTGCAGCTTTGGGAGATGAAATGGCATAACTTCAGCACACACAACAAACTGTGTGCCATTAAGGAGACTACGAATGTGTGGCAGTCCTCCATGTGGGCCTCTTGCAGAAACTCTGTGGTTCTCTGCCGGCTCCGCATAGGCCACGCTTGGGTGACACACGGCTACCTCCTTTACCGTGATGACCCGTCTAAGTGTCAGTGCGGTGCCCATATGTTGGTGAGCTGTCCTTCTTTAGCTGCCCTGCGATAGACTCTTCAGTTAACGGCTCATTGCCATTAATTTTAGCAAACAATGCCTCATCGGTTAATATAGTTTTATGTTTTATATGTGATGGTGGGTTTTATCATTCTATATAAGTTTTCGCACATGTCCTTTGTCCCTTTGTGTTCTGCACTCAAATGATTTTAAGGGTGGATGTTCTAATGTGTCGCAGAGTCTCTGTGATTTTCTTTTCCTGTTTTGTCCATAGTAGTGTTGGTTGTCCTCCTGTCATTCTTCTGGTTCTTCCTTTCTCCTGTTATTGTGCTGTATGTCTCCTTTCCTTTCTTCTTTCCATTGTGTAATTATATTACCGGGAACATGGGACCGATGACCTTGCAGTTTGGTCCCCTCCCCCCCCCCCCTTCCCCCTCTTTAGCCAACCAATCCTATGTATCGTGGTCATGAGAACAAGATTAGAATAATTACAGCATGCATATAGGTATTTAAACACTCATTCTGCCCACACTCCATATGTGAATGGAATGGGAAGAAACTGCAATAACTGCTGCAATGGGACATATCCTGTGCCGTGCACTTCACGGTGGTTTGCAAAATATAGATGTCAGTGTTGACGGAGATTAGGGGTTCTTCCTGTTGCTTTGATTTGTAGAGCGTGGTAAGACTTTGGTTCTGTATGTTCTGTAAGTAGTGTAAGGTTAGGAAAACTTAGTCAGTTTTAACTTTTTTACTTTTTGCATTTATATTTTTCACAGTAAGTAAGTGTTGAGCACATTGTTATTTTGGATGCTGCGTGATTAATGTTTAAACACCTTTCCTTACCTTGGCAGCATCCTGTCATCAAGTGCAAATATAGATTTGGAAATTCAGTATAGAATTAATCTCATGTTGAGCACCTGTTCCCAGACTGAGATGTCAAGTATTTGATAATTATGATGTCAATGCTGGAAGAAAAATCCTCGTATACAATTCATTTGTAATTTCCACCATGCATTTATGGCTTTGAATCCTGGACATGTTACAGATGGCATCTAAAAACTGGAGCACTATCACCAGTGATTCTGCATAAAATAAGTCTAGATAAAGCACAAATGTCAGCATCCTTGAACAGGCACATATAACCAATATAGAAGCAATGGTTTTAAGATGGCAGTTACTATGGGCAGGGCGTGTAGTTCCCGTGCCAAATAATCATGCTTCCAAACGAGTGTATTACTTTGGGTTAAGGGTAGATGAGATATAAGTAGGTCGTCATAGGAAACCATCTAAGGACATAATTAAACCTAAAATGAAGATGTAATTATTTAATTGGATAGATAAAAAATCTACTCGCCAAGCAGTGGGAGAACACAAACAGGAAAGACTGTTGTGATTGGCAAACGTTTGGAGCCAGTGGCTCATTTTTCAGGCAGAAGGGTTAAAGAGGGAGGAAGAAGGGTCAAGGAAAAGGACTGGAGAGGTCTAGGAAAAGGGGTAGGATTTTGGGAAAGTCACTCAGAACTACGGGTCAGGGGAGACTTACTGTACTGGATGAGAAGGAAAGACTGATTGTTGGGGACTGCATCAGACGAGATTTGAAAACCTGAGATCTTAAAGATGGAAGACAGGGTAATATGCAAGAAAGAGATTACTAGTAAAACATCGCACACAAGTAAATAAGAGTGAGAAGCTCAGTGCATTGTACATAACAGAGGCGGAGAAAAATAGCCGGGACAATGGAAGAGGTACAAAATTAAAACGGAGTGAAGCAAAGAGTAGTTACAGTGAAGAAAAGCTGTGACAGAAGAAATTAATGTAAATTAAGGCCAGGTGGGTGGCGAGAACCAAGGACATGTTGAAGAGCTAGTTCCCACCTGCGGAGTTCTGGGAAACTGGTGTGTTGGGAAAGAATCCAGATGGCACCCGTGGTGACACAGATGCCGAGGTCACAAATGTCATGTTGTAGAGCATGCTCTGTGACGGGATATTACGAGTTGCTAGTGTATACCCTCTGCCTATGCCCATTCATCCTAATTGATAATATGGTGGTAGTCATGCTGACGCAGAAGGCTAAACAGTGTTTACATGATAATTGGTATATGATATATGTTGTTCGCAAGTGGCTCTCCCTTTGCTAGCATACGTTTTGTCAGTTACAGGCTATTGTGGGTGGTGGTAGGAGGATGCATAGGGCAAGTCCTGCAGCGGGGACAGTCACAGGAATAGGAGCCATAGGGTAGGGAGCTGGGTACAGAAGGAGCATACGGTCTGACAAGAATATTGCAGAGATTGGGAGGGTGATGGAAAGCTATTCTGGGTGTGGTAGGCAAAATTTCAAACAGAATGGATCTCATTTCAGGGCATGATTTTAGGAAATCATGACCCTGTCGAAATAGCTGATTAACACATTCCAGACCATGATAATACTGAGGTGTGCTCCAAAGCTGTTTTGTGGAGAGATCAGCAGTACCAGGGTTTGTTGTGATGGCCTGGGAAATCTGCTTTTTAACTAAGCTGGTGGGGTAATTACGTGCAGTGAAGGCTGAGGTCAGAATGGTGGTGTATTGCTGTAAAGAGTTTGCACCAGAAAAAATACGTTTGTCTCGTATGGTGGTGTATTGCTATAAAGAGTTTGCATCCGAACAAATACGTTTGTCTCGTATGCCAAGGCTGTATGGGAGGGAACATTTGACATGGAAAGGATGGCAACTGTCAAAATATAAGTTCTATTGTTTGTGGTAGGTTTAATGTGGATGGAAGTGTGCAGCTGGCTTTCGGCGAGTACAAGATCAACATCTACATCTACAGGGATACTCTGCAAATCACATTTAAGTGCCTGGCAGATGGTTCATTGAACCACCTTCACAATTCTCTATTATTCCAATCTTGTATAGCGCGCGGAAAGAATGAACACCTATATCATTCTGTACGAGCTCTGATGACCCTTACTTTATCATGCTGATCGTTCCTCCCTATGTAGGTCGGTGTCAACAAAATATTTTCGCATACGGGGAAGAAATTTGGTGATTGGAATTTCGTGAGGAGATTCCATCGCAGCGCTAAACGCCTTTCTTTTAATGATGTCCAGCCCAAATCCTGTATCATTTCCGTGACACTCTCTCCCATATTTCGCGATAATACAAAATGTGCTGCCTTTCTTTGAACTTTTCCGATGTACTCCGTCAGTCCTATCTGGTAAGGATCCCACACCGTGCAGCAGTATTCTAAAAGAGGAAGGACAAGCGTAGTGTGGGCAGTCTCCTTAGTAGGTCTGTTACATTTTCTAAGTGTCCTGCCAATAAAAGGTCTTTGGTTAGCCTTCTCCACAACATTATCTAAGTGTTCCTTTCAATTTAAGTTGTTAGTAATTGTAATACCTAGGTACTTAGTTGAATTTACGGCTTTTAGATTAGACTGATTTATCATATAACTGAAGTTTAATGAGTTCCTTTTAGCACTCATGTGGATGACCTCAAATTTTTTGTTATTTAGGGTCAATTGCCACTTTTCGCACCATTCAGATACCTTTTCTAAATTGTTTTGCAGTTTGTTTTCATGTTCTGATGACTTTATTAGTCGATAAACGACAGCGTTATCTGCAAATAACCGAATACGGCTGCTCAGATTGTCTACCAAATTGTTTATATAGATAAGGAGCAGCAAAGGGCCTATAACACTGCCGTGGGGAATGCCAGAAATCACTTCTGTTTTACTCGATAACTTTTTGTCAGTTACTACGAACTGTGACCCCTCTAACAGGAAATCACAAACCCAGTCACATAACTGAGATGATATTCCATAAGTACGCAATTTCACTATGAGCCGCTTGTGTGGTACAGTGTCAAAAGCCTTCCGTAAATCCAGAAATACAGAATTGATCTGAAATCCCTTGTCAATAGCATTCAACACTTCATGTAAATAAAGAGCTAGTTGTGTTTCACAGTAATGATGTTTTCTAAACCCATGTTGCCTGTGTGTAAGTAGACCATTTTCTTTGAGGTAATTCATAATGTTTGAACACAATGTATGTTCCAAAATCCTGCTGCATATCGATGTTAACAATATGGGCCTGCAATTTAGTGGATTACTCCTGTTACCTTTCTTGAATATTGGTGTGACCTTGTAACCTCCCCCTCAGTTATCGACCTTAATGACAGTGAAAAATTAAACCGCGTGTACCTAATGGAAATTTGGGAAAAAGCAATCGTCACCGAAGTTAATCTGTCGGTAAAGAGGGAGGAAAGGGTTACACCTATATGAAAGGAAAAATGCTAATGAAACAGGAGGAAATTAATTTTGAAAAGGGGTAAAGTTAGTAAAGAAAGTAAATGTGCGGCCGTTACGTTAACAATTAACTAGCGGTAATTAGATATTTGAGATTTGGGGGAAATTACGGTCACCAGTCCTAAGGACAATTACTATAGTAACTGAAAAAGAAAGGTTATTACACATATAATTAGCACTAGAAGCGTGGCAACTGAATGTTGACACGTGTAGTGTGAAAACTGAAAGTTTGTCAGAAGTAATAAATTTCGCTACACCCTGACTTAATTTAGCAAAAGAATTAATAAAACCGGAAAATCGAAAGTTAATTTAGTGACTGACGTTAATAGTGAGCTTTCTTTCTGAAGCACATCGAAATTCAGTAAACTACGGTTAGTCTTGGACTACCTCAACAATCATTTCAAAAGCTACTTGAATCTACGCAATTCAGAAATAAGGGATTTAACTTTGAACTTGAATTAAATGATTCTGAACAATTAACAGTAGTAAAATTTAATACGTACCAAGCAGAGCTGCAGTCACAGGTAAACTAAAATATGGTAACAAAACTCGCACTCTTAATTTGTGCCTGTGTAATCTAAGTATTGTAGCCAGCTATGAATACTTTAACTGAACTTTGAAATTAAAGCAGTGAAATGCTATATTATTATTTTAATGCTGGCGTTTGAATTTCAACGACACTCGGGTTCATTTCGGAAAAGGAAGGGACCCTGCTTGGCAATGCAATTGGGACAATGAGCAACAAAGGTTCATGCTAAGTTGCTGTAATTATAGTTACGAAAATGGTACAGTTTGAAAAGCTGAGGTCTGCCATACAGTTCTAAAACTTTACGTGCTTCCAGTCTTCCTTGTTGGTTGATTGAAGGTTTGAAGCCGTCGATCGAGGAGGTGGCGACAGTCACTCATTGTCGGCCGTCGCTGTTGCAGAAGCTGGATGTTGGCGCGCCTTCTTCTCGACACGGTCACCAGACGAAACGGGCTCTTGATGTGCGCCAGCTAATGCTTCCCGTCCGCGACACCATGTCAGAAACTATCATCGCAAGTCGAGCGCAATTACATGCTGCTAAACCCCGAAAGCGCAGCAGCTCTCGGGAGCTTCACACAACACACCTGCTCCACTCGCTACTCCAGCCAGACTCTCTCTCTCTCAGCCCGTGCTCCACGCGGCAGATTTAACACTACCAAAGATCCTAAACACTTTGATTCTTCACACGACCTATCGATGTAATCGTTCGATAGCAGTTTTCCCTAGGCAAGACCCAGCGTAAAAATACAAATAATATTTACGAAACAAACCAATTATACATCGACATAAATGCACATATATATATATATATATATATATATATATATATATATATATATATATATATATATATATATATATATATACAAATAGTAAAACAATTACAATATACGAAGACACAGAAATGTTATATATTCAGGTAACCAAAATAAGGAAAACAAATTTATAGTACAATAGATGGAAATAGGAGGATATGCATTTCCGGCATTACACGTGCCCCACATTGTCTGAGGATGATCGTGTAACCTAAACAGACTCAGAAAATGTCCCAAAAAAGAAACAGCGGAAATGCATATGCTCAAAACATCAACAAAATTTAGCATTCGCCTAATTAACCATAAACCAATTTTTAAACGATAATAATTGAGTGGAGACACTCCTAATCTTATTCCACTCTGTCATCTTGATCAAAATAAAACAGGTTGACAACATATTAAAATTCATAGAAAGCTTAGAAAAATGGTTTAGCTATTCTAAAATCATCAAAATTCCTAACAGTATCAAGAAATGGAATACAATTTACAAAATTAATCAGAGTACATGGCCATAAAAAACAGGTATATCAAAATACGCAAATTAATAATTAATTACATAGAATACACATTTTTATGTAACCTTTTCATAATTAATATTCTCGTCATGTCCAATTAACGCTAAACAAGAAAATAATATACAGCAGATAAAAAAAAACATAAATATTGACAGCAGAATTCTTTCACATCAGCTGTCCGGGAAGAAAAACAACTCCACCTTCTGTAATCGCAAGTACAAAGAATGCCGACAGCGGCACAAGAGCCGACAGCGGCACAAGAGCCGACAGCGGTTCCGCCCCGCCAGTATTGTTGCGTCCGCCTGTGCGGCACGCTCCATCTAACTCGCCCTTGTAACGGCGTTTCCAGAACGTCCGTTTCACTGAATTCTTTCGGAAAAACTCACTCCCGAGTAATCTCAAGGAGTCCATAAACACTATCACAGTGGATAACTCAACACTGTCCATCACACGCATGTACTAGCCTGAAACTTAAAACAGCGTCCAAGTACATCGGCAATGACTAATAAAAACACACATTCATGAAATCTGACAGCTAGTTACAAAAGCATATTTACATTCCTTAATCTACTGTGACTCAGCTGAAAACTTAAACTAGCAGCTTGGATTTTTAAATTGATTAGATCATGATTAAATTTATTAAAATTAAATTGATTAATCAAAATTAATTACTTATTAATTACAACTTCTTTAATGACCTTGGCCAGTCAAAAGCATGGCAATCTAGCAAATCGTTAAATCTTACACTCTATTTTACATACTGTACAAATTACCCATTGTGTGGTATTAATCGATCCTAGGTTGGTACAATTTCAAGTCTACAATGTTCCGTATACCTAATCGTTTTCCAGAGCTTGGATACTCTAAGCAATAAGCATTTGTGTGAGGTATACCAATGACTTTATATGGTCCATTATAAACGAACTTAAATTTAGAGATTTCATGGTCTATCTCGCTCGATTTCTCATGAGCTTTTACAAGTACTAAGTCTCTGATTGCAAACTTAGCAAAACGCGCTTTAGCGTCATGACGACATATGCGAGCATCGGCTTTTAGCTTCATTATTTCTGGCAAACGATCTTTTTTCACACCAATACTAGGTTTGTCTGGAAACACACTCTTATTCCTCATTATTACTTCATACAGGCCTCGTCTTTGTTCGTGTGTTACGTTTGACACACCGTCTACAATAGCTTCCAATTCACTTTCTACACTATTGTCAATGCCGAGATTCCTCACGTTACAGTACTTCAAAGTCATACCCACGTCAATACCATCCGGCCAGTTAACAATGTGTATAGGCTGGTATTGCCTATGCACACCGTCTCCTGCCTCGTCAAAACTAACTACTATTATTTATCTTGTGACGTACATGTCAAAGTTTTGCTTTCGCAATTAATCACTGCACGGTACTTTAATAGCCAATCTAACCCGATAATTACTTCCGTAGTCAAGTCTGGCACGACGACAAACTCTTGTTCAAATCGTGCCCCACATATCTCGAAGTTGACAAAAATCTGTTTTGTGACCGGTTTACTGGCCTTCCCAGTAGCACCGATAATTTTCACTCCTCTTACTGGCATAACTACGATGCCAGGTCTGTCTTTCAGTAACTCAAATATTTTCCCAAATACTGCACTCAATTCTGCACCGGTGTCAATCATCACGTTTAGTTGTAGGTCGTGCATATTAACAGACACTACTATCTGTCTACAATTGTCCTCGACTGTTTCTTTATTTTCCCACAGTAAATCCTCGTCTATATCCAGGTCATTCCAGAAAAAACCATCCGGCTTTGATCCTAAATCCGGCTTATCTGGCGGCTTTTTCAGCCTCTCTTCACATACAGTTTTAATTTCAACACGTTTGTCCTGAGGCTTAGTCTGTAGCTTCGCCTCCAATAACGAAACCTTTTCCTGTAACTCGTCAACTAGTGAGTGTTGCTTTGCTATCAATTCATTAATTGTCACCTTCGTTGATTCCTCTTTGGTCAGATTGATCTCATCTGCCAATCTACCTGGAGGAATGTGCCCGGTAGTATCTGCAATTACTTCCTCTGGATCTGCGCAACCCACACTACTACCGTCTGACCGTATAACGTCAGCTCTTACCTCATACACGCTGTAATCTGCGTGCTTTTCTACCAATCGTGTCCGGCTATCACTAAAATTCTCGTACTCTTTCTCCTTAATACTCTCGCAATGTTAAACTGGAGGTTTGCGTCGGATGGGTCGGCTACTTCTACCACTGAAACTTTCGGTAAGGTCTGCCGGTTAGGGCCAGAACCTTCCGTTACTACTTCAACATCCAACTCTTGCGGGACGAAACACGACGAATCTTGCTCGTGCTCCCCATTAACATCAACTATTTCTAGTAAAGTCTGCCGGTTAGGGCCAGAACTTTCTATCATTTCACAAACACTATCTTCCTGCGGGACGAGACGCGGAAAATCCTGCACGCGCTCCCCATGAACACTTCTCCCATACAGGCCCCTATAATCTCTTAGTTCGTCGTATAAGCGACCGAACTGCCTTAACCAGACCTCTCCCTCTCTGCATCCCCTCGCTCGATGACGGACGTTTTATCCGACATCTGATCTTCTCTCAACACTTGCGAATCATTCTTAAACTCAATCTCCAGTTCCGCTGTGGGTATTACAGCTGCCACTTTATAATCGATTTCTGGAACACTACTTAAATTGTTCTCACTGACAGTGAATGTACTTCCTACTGTCGTGTATACAGCTGATCTACTACTTGTGGGCGCACTCCTTTCTCCTAACACTGGCACACTCTCCCGCCGTTGATTATTCCACACGGAATTTTCATAACGATGACACCTGGGTTTTCTCCTGTTATTGGGCCGCCGAAATTTCTCCACGCCCGGTCGGCCCCTCACCGGCGCGGCTAATGGTTTCCCTGTCTCGTCCCAGCAGATACGGTCCCCGGATGCTGCTGAGGCGGCTGATCACACCCTCTGGCGTTATTACTATTCTGTGAAGCCCGTATCACGTTAGTACGACACTGGTTTCCGTCATTCCTGTTATTATTTGCATTGTACCGATTGTTATTACGGTCCGAACCATTATTGTTATTGCTGCCATGGTTGCGGTATGCATTATTCCCATGGTTATCGTTGTTGTGGTTGCTGTGGTACCCGTTGTTGTTACCACGGCCTCTACCACTGTCGCGATTATTGCGCCAATTGTCCTCGTCCTCCACTCTTTCCAGGAAATCATTTATTGTCCTGTAATTGCTTCCTACGTAGCGTTTTGTATCATTTGGAAGCTTTTTGTAGAGTTCCCAGACTATTTCGGATTCCGTGCGGCGATCACGCAAATATTCCAACTTGCGGATCCAGCCCTCACAAAACTCCTTCATCGAACCGCGATAATTCGCATCGAAAGGCCTCGATACGACAAATTCGCGCCAGACGCTTTGATGTTTTTGCTCTGACCAGTATTCAGCCAGAAACAAATTTTTAAATTCGTCAAAAGTCAGGCTCGTAATGTTGACGTTTAAGCCCCAACGCTTGGCATCACCAGCCAACACATCAATAATCGCATTAATTTTTCTCTCATTAGTCCATGATCTGGGTAAAACTCTTTCACAATTCTTAATGAAATCCGTCGCGTGTATACCGCCTTTTTTCAAGGGGTCGAACCGCTCCTCTTTCGTCAACAATTCCGAACTATGTGCATAGATTGGCACATAGCTCTGTTTTTCGTCAAGTTTCTTTTCTAATTCCGACACACTCGTAATTACTTGGCAAGTGGTTGTCGCAAGCGTTTCTACTTCCCTTTTTTTCTCTTCGCAGGTATTAGCCTGCTTCGTCACTTTGATATCTACTTCGGATACTAAAGCCTTTAAAGTTTCCACCTTCTTTTGATCCTCTTTTTTCACTAATTGAATTTGTTCCGTCACCTTATTCTCGATGATCGGAGCAACTGATTCTCCTACACTTTTCTTGATTCTGCTAATTTCGGAATAAAAACGAGTATTTATGCTCGCAATTTCCGCCTGAACGCCTATCATTTCCTGTTTAAGATTACCGATTTCGGTATTAATCACAACAATATCTTCTTTGATTTTATCAACTTTCGTGTTAACAACTCCAACATTGTTGTTAACAACATTAATAGCTTTGTTCTGACTGTCTAGCTTTCGTTCAATTTTTTCAGACTGAGCTTCTTGCTTGGCCGATTGACTCTTGATTTCGTTAATCAAAACATTCAATAAATCAGTTAAATTCCCGGAAACTGCCGGTTTTACTTCCGTAGCGGCTTCCTCTTTAATTGTCGCCCCCGTATTCGTCATCAAGGGATTCACATTTGATTTTCACTTCCGATTCCGAAACATTTTCTAAAGTGTGGAATTCCATTTCTGCTCTTTGTTGCGTTTCGGCGGTCGCGTCTTTCATGCTAGCCGCCTGCCCCTGAACAATGGGTACCGCGGTGCGCGTTTCCCACTGTTCGACCGATTGTTCCTTATCCAAGCCTACCAAATTTTGGTAATTGTTGCCTTCACTCATTTTAATAATTTTCAATATAAATGCCAAATCTCAAATCTAATTAGGATTCCTCACACTAATATTCTGGCTGACGTATCGAACACTTCGTAACCAGTACTTTGTTACGAGATTTGCACAATGCAAAATTCGTGTCCAAAACAACCTCAAATCCGAAGATTGTCCTGTCACGGTCGCCACGTGTAACCTCCCCCTCACTTATCGACCTTAATGACAGTGAAAAATTAAACCGCGTGTACCTAATGGAAATTTGGGAAAAAGCAATCGTCACCGAAGTTAATCTGTCGGTAAAGAGGGAGGAAAGGGTTACACCTATATGAAAGGAAAAATGCTAATGAAACAGGTGGAAATTAATTTTGAAAAAGGGGTTAAGTTAATAAAGAAAGTAAATGTGCGGCCGTTACGTTAACAATTAACTAGCAGTAATTAGATATTTGAGATTTGGGGGAAATTACGGTCGCCAGTCCTAAGGACAATTACTATAGTAACTGAAAAAGAAAGGTTATTACACATATAATTAGCACTAGAAGCGTGGCAACTGAATGTTGCCACGCTGTCCGGGAAGAAAAACAACTCCACCTTCTGTAATCGCAATTACAAAGAATGCCGACAGCGGCACAAGAGCCGACAGCGGTTCCGCCCCGCCAGTATTGTTGCGTCCGCCTGTGCGGCACGCTCCATCTAACTCGCCCTTGTAACGGCGTTTCCAGAACGTCCGTTTCACTGAATTCTTTCGGAAAAACTCACTCCCGAGTAATCTCAAGGAGTCCATAAACACTATCACAGTGGATAACTCAACACTGTCCATCACACGCATGTACTAGCCTGAAACTTAAAACAGCGTCTAAGTACATCGGCAATGACTAATAAAAACACACATTCATGAAATCTGACAGCTAATTACAAAAGCATATTTACATTCCTTAATCAGCTGCGGAGATGTGTACAGGCAAATAAACATGCAACTGTTGAGCAGCTGACTGCTCAGATGAACCAAGGAACTACCATCAATGTATCATCAACAACCGTTCCGCTAACATTGCTGTGTATGGGCCCTGGCAGCAGGCACCTGGTTCATGTGTCCATGCTGACTGCTGTTTGTCAGCAGTGAAGGCTGGAATTTGCACTCCAGTACTGAGTGGTGACGGATGGCCTTTTCAGATGAAGCATGTTTTATGCTCTATCTGACAGATGAAATGTCTGAAAGTAAACACCCTGTGACAATCGTCGAAAGGATGCAGACTGGAAGAGGGAGCATTGTGATCTGGGAAATGTTTGTGTGGCATTTCCTGGTTGATCCTGTGATCCTGGAGGGTACAGTGGGTCAACACAAGTATGCATCTGCCCGTGGGGACCATGTCCAGCCCTGTGTGCAGTTTGTTCTTCCTTGGCACGACATCTACCAGCAGGACAATCCAACTTGTTACACAGCTGGATGTTTACATCTGTGGTTTGAAGAGCACCAGGGTGAGTTTACCATACTTCTCTGGGCACCAGACTCCCCAGATTAAAACCCAGTCAAGAATCTGTGGGACCACCTCGATGAGGCTGTGTGTGCCATGAACCTAAACCATAGCTGTCCACAACACTGGATTCGGCATGGCTCCACTTCCCTGTCGGTACCTTCCGGAACCTCATTGACACTCTTTGTGAGTGCTTTACAGTTGTCACTGCAAAAGCTGGTGATTTAGGCCTTCGACAGGTGGATCACATTGATGTGACTGGACAGTGTATCTTGGAAAATAATCTATCTCAGAAACAACACAGGTTTCTATCAGCTGTATGTATTTTCTGTTTCTGTCTTTCAGCAATGTGCAATTTAAATCTTGGAACATAATCTCCTTCAGCTGGTGACAATAAGTATCTATTAGCATAGAAAATGACACCCTACAGTCAACTAGTGTCTGGACAGGTTGGTCTTGTTGTAATTTCCTGACATGTGGCACCTATTTTCCATGGAGTATTGTCATGTGTATTTAGTTTTCTTTTTATTTCCTTGGCTGGGAGAGTGGCAGGAATCCCTTTATGGTAGCAGTTTTGACTGCTGTACATTGAAGGACAACTTTGACCAGTGGACAGTGATGGGCTTTTTCCCACAGGTCGGTTGTAACCATCATCCATTGAATGGCATGACATTGCTGAGTCCTGCACTTAAGTTAAAAATATTAGTTACTTGGTGGTGGCCACCCAAACAGTTCTGTACTGATTCTGAGATTCTCCTCTTGCGACAACTGCCCAGCACCTTCCTGAGATTAACACATTCCTGTCTACCCTTAGCTTGCATCTTATGTCTCATACTGTCTCACTCCTTCTGGATTCTTTAATGGGTTAGCATGTTTTTGTCCACTGTCTTTGAAGCACTGAAGTTACTCTAGATAGATAGCTTGAAGCTGTAGACTTGCAGCATCACCAGGATCTTTTCACCAATTTGAAAACTTTGACTGTTGTTCGGTCTTTTGATCTAAACTCAACATTTATAATGCAAATAGCTGCTCACATTCCATGACAAGTGTTAGCGCTTTATTTGTGAAAGAAAATTAAAATTACTTTTGATAGGCCACATTCAAGCAGTTTATATTATCATTACAGCTTATTTGCCCATATGGCTTCATTCACAGAGTGAACTGTGTTTTCATTGGTAATATTTTTTGTATCTCTTCTCACAGGAAATGGAGAAGACATTTGAAGCACTTTCACAGGTCGCAGTGGGTCGACGATCTCCGGCGGATCCGTTCTTCTTACCGGGAGATGCAGTATGCAAAACATATAACAGGCTTGGTGTGTTTGATATTGATGATGAAGACCTGTGCCATGAAGTGTAAGTAATTTACCTTCCTTATGTACATTATATTTTTACAATAAAACAGCAGTGAGGCAAAAATAAATTCAAATGTGGGCATGTTCAATGTGAATACATAGAGATGTAGCTGTCTCAAGGCGAAATATAAGTTAGGACGTAAAAAATAACTATCACACACACACCCTCAACTTTCTTTGACTCCTGTTTCATTCTTCCATTGCTTGAAGAATTCTAGAATTTGTTTAATAGTGCAACATCACTTGAAAACGCATGTTAAACATAACTGCCATAAGACTTTCTGAAGCAAGATAAGCTAATTATTTGACGAGAATAATGCTTTGAGAAGCATTACAGTACATAGGTAAAATTATGTAAACAGCATAGATGTAAGGGTTCCAGTACATGGGTACAAACAATAATACAGCAAGTCATCTCATGCCAAACAAAAGGAGAAATTAATGGTAAATAGGCTCTTGGGTGGATGAGACAAGAACAAGGCATCGAAGAGAACTAAAAGCAAGTAGCAAATACTAAAGGCAACTGAAATGGAAAACAACTGACAGACAGCTTAAAGAATTTTATTTCTCACTAGCCTGTCTTACAAAGAATCTTGTTCGTTCTTTCCTGGTCCTGCGCCCATCTCCTAATGATGTGTGCAGGTAAGACCTGTTCCACTCATTCATCAAGGCCATTATGCATTAGTTCTGTAGCTGATCTCTGAAAAATAAACGTGTGAAAGTAGCCATGTCAGTTACTGATGTTGCTGATTATCACCATACACGGCTTCTGAATATGCTGTCATCCATTCCCCATCCACATATTCTCCTTCCCTCCCTCCCTCCCTCCCATCCCCATGATTTTTCACTGAGGAGCAGCTTGCACGAAATACACAGATAGGAACGACCCAAGACGTGTCTTTTAATCCCACAATACTCATGGCCATAATTACCACTAGTCCCTGCTTATGTTCCCATCACATTTCTTGTCCCATCACTCCTATTGCACAAGCTTCACATTATTTTCAGCCTTCCAGTTGAGCTGGATTCGTTAGTCCATAGAACCTCATCTGTCCTGCTTTCTTATTGAACTCCCATTCTCTTTGGCTCTTCCTCTGCCCTTACTGGTTGTTTGTATCCTTTCTAGAATTCATACTGTTTCATCTTCAATATGAGAATGCTTCTCCCAAGGATACAATGTTCGATCTGTAGAAATGTATATATTTACCTTAAAATTCTGAACTGTAGCACCTTTAATTGTAATTTGTTCATAGGTCACGAAGACACCACATGGTTTCCTCTGCAGTTGGATCTTATGCTGAAAATCTAAATCTTAATCTGTTTCCAATTGTCTACCCATGATAAGAAAGTACTTCTTCTTCTTGTGTTGGCAAGTATATTGCATCTACTGATAAAAGTAGTTAACATAAAAGAACATCGCATTTACTGTTTGCATTCATACTTTCAACTTTGAAGTTACATGAACAAAATCTGATATTTGAATGAGAGTGAACGATTTGACAGCTAACTCATTGTTTCTGTTCATGGTGATGTCATTCACATTGTCACACCACACTCTTTCTTGTAGGCGCACCATGCATCTCCAAGCTCAGAACTTGAAGTACAGAACAAATGCTATATCGTGCAGGTATGCAACTTGTGACAAACTGGAATAGCCATCCTATCTTGAACACACATGGTGAACATATCTGTAGCAGTTTACATGCAAAAACAATGAGCAAAACCTCCAAACAGTTTTTGGTTCCAAACTATTTAACTGATAAATGATTTCATCTATTTCATCATCATTTGTCAATTAGGTAAATGTTGGGTAACACGTCACTTTACCAGAGTGATACACTATGTGATCAAAAGTATCCAGACACCCCCTAAAAACATATGTTTTTCATATTAGGTGCATTGTGCTGCCACCTACTGCCAGGTACTCCACATCAGCGACCTCAGTAGCCGTTAGACATCGTGAGAGAGCAGAAAGGGATGCTCTGCAGAACTCACGGACTTTGAACAAGGTCAGGTGATTGTGTGTCACTTGTGTCATATGTCTGTTCACCAGATTTCCACACTCCTCAACATCCCTACATCCACTGTGTCTGATGTGATAGTGAAGTGGAAATGTGAAGGCACACGTACAGTACAAAAGTGTACAGGTCGACATCATCTGTTGACTGACAGAGACCACCGACAGTTGAAGAGGCTCCTAATGTGTAATAGGCAGATATCTATCCAGACCATCACACAGGAATTCCAAACTGCATCAGGATACACTGCAAGTACTATGACAGTTAGGCGGGAGGTGAGAAAACTTGGGTTTCATGGTCAAGCAGCTGCTCATAAGCCGCATATCACACCGGTAAATGCCTAACCATGCCTCGCTTGGTGTAAGGAGTGTAAACATTGGACAATTGAACAGTGGAAAAATGTGTGGAGTAACCTATCGAGGTCCACAATGTGGCGATCCAATGGCAGGGTGTGGGTATGGCGAATTCCCGGTGAACGTCATCTGTCATTGTGTGTAGTGCCAACAGTAAAACTCTGAGGCGGTGGTGTTATGTTGTGGTCATGTTTTTATTGAAGGGAGTCTGCACCCCTTGTTGTTTTCCATGGCAGTATCACAGCACAGGTCTACATTGATGTTTTAAGCACCTTGTTGCTTCCCACTGTTGAAGAGAAATTTGGGGATGGCGATTGCATCTTTCAACACGATCAAGCACTTGTTCATAGTGCATGGCCTGTGGCAGAGAGGTTACACAACAATAACATCCCTGTAATGGGCTGGCCTGCACAGAGTCCTGATCTGATCCTATAGAACACCTTTGGGAGGTTTTGGAATGCCGACTTCGTTGCCAGGCCTCACTGACCAACATCGCTATGTCTCCTCAGTACAGCACTACGTGAAGAATGGGCTGCCATTCCCCAAGAAACCTTCCAGCACCTGATTGAATGTATGCCTGTGAGAGTGGAAGCTGTCATCAGGGCTAAGGTTGGGCCAACATCATATTGAATTCCAGCATTACCGATGGAGTGCACCACGAACTTGTATGTCATTTTCAGCCAAGTGTCAGGATACTTTTGATCATGTAGTGTATGTTAAACTACATGTCCCCTCCCTTAGACAAATGATACTGTCACATCTATAAAAATAATAAGGAAATAACTGAATTAACACATGCATTTTTTTAATTCATCAGTTTTAAATTACTCTATTAACTGTGTTTTTATCATAAAGTGTTACATTGATCATTTGTTCAAACTGAAGTCAAATAAATATCAGTTCCTTTTATGACTGTAATGTTAGCTAACTTTGTCTGGAAGCTAGTGGGGTATTGCTACATCTTGGACGATACTATGAAAACAGGTGGAAGTGTACAGACAAGAGAAGGGTTTGCACATTGGAACTGTTGAATTTGGAAAGGAGGAGGATAGAATGATACTCTTTAACATGGACCCTCTCTACTACACTGCAAAAGTTATCTCCATTAAGACACCACTATGGTGTGGCTAATGGATGTACATTACTTTGTAGAGATGGTCATGATGTCCCCTTCTCAATGCTGCTGCGTCTGCTTTGTCCATGTGGCTCCTTATTGTCTAGGCATTGATTCCTCTGCTGTTCTGGGTGCGAGAAAGGTGCGGGTGTTGATTATCACTAGACTAACAAAATCGTGATGCAGGATTCCACGGTTTGTTTAAAGAAAACACATATTTATTGCCAGAACTTGAAAACAGCTACTCTCCACTGCGGCCAAAACTCAAGTGGCAGAAATCCTGTTGCTCACCAAAGATCACAGTCATAACGACAAAGAACATACATTTTCTGTACCGATTATTGATTGCAACACCTACCCTAAAATCATACAAAGTAAATGCTTTTCAAAACAATTTTAATTAGTGTATAGCATAACAAAATGGGCTATTTGTCAGTTCCATTACAATAGCCCCCCAAGAATTTTGTAAGTGTGAACATGCAAACAAATTTCTGACACCAGAATAATGGAACTGCCAAGAATGATTTTAAATAAATTAAAATTTGTGAAAGAAAACATAAATTGTTAATTTTAAGGTAAATGAAATACAAAAGAAGATTTACAATTTTCACTTAGATGAGTCTATAATGTTGTAGCACTTAACGCTGAATCATTGAAAGGTTGTAATTTTTGAGTATTGGTTTGTCTTACTTTCTTTTATTGACCACTTTACTGGCTATTCACAGTAATGTCCCACATTTTCCATCTGCACTTAGCTGTCCTCCTTTAATATGTTTGATTTCTGCTTGTACTGAAGCAAGTCCATTTCCACAGCTTAGCTGTTTGTATTGCTTCAATGATTATAATGCCTTGTTATGTAAAAATCAAATACAGAGATCACCTTGTGGTTACATAATGTTTATATGTAAGTATATGGTTAGGATACGTATTTATCCTTCTGGTAATGTGTATCTAGTGGGAGAAGTTTACAGGAATGTGTCTGAGTAATACTACATAGGTATGGACTGGTCCAAAAAGGATCCTTTAACTAACAACAAATTCAGTAAACTTGTAATACAAATGCATTAACATATTGGATGTAAAATGTATTATTGCAAACTATAACCCTTGCACCAAGGATAAACAAAAAATTAAATTGTTTTCAAAAGTAAAGCTACAGTCAGTCTGTTACAGGGGTTCATATTCACAGTAAAAGGGCAAGGGTAGAATCATGGTTGTTTGAAAGTTTTTGGATGATATGTATACATCAGAATTAGAAAATTATTACTGCCTGTGCTTTGTAGTGGTTGAGAAACAATATACAGTAATTCATGTTGTTTACTTAAAATGATTCTCCCCCTTGTTTAGTTGGATATTTCAACAACTTAGGTGTGTAGTAATTAAGGGGAGTCGTACCGCCCTGTCTCGACAATGTTAAATTGGCTATATAAATGTCCCATTTTCTCAGGAACTGTTGAGTATATAAATGTGGTGTTTTTATCACATGTTCTCCCGTGTTTTGTAACTGTATTGCTCTACAATCACTCTACCCAAAAACGCGAAAGGCATTGAAACCTAAAAGATTCTCCGCGTTACTATGGTCGACCACAAATATGGGAACAGTGCAAACGACAGATTTGTAAGTACCTCAGCATCAAATTGTCCCAAGAGAGAAATCTTTTTATTGTTAGTCCGTAATTGCCTAGTGACAGGTGACAGGTTTTGAGAACCCAACTGAAGGTACGTCTGAGAATTGATGATAGTGGCAGCAGAACCAGTATCCACCTGCATGCGAACATCTCGACCAACTATTTGGATAGTGAAGAATAACTTCCCTGAAAAGGAAGAAGTACAATTGACAGACAACACAGAATCAGAATCAGTGTCATGTTCATGAACATCATGTATGCGGTCGGATTTGCAAACGGATGACACATTACCCTTTTTTTTTTTTGCATTTGTGACACACGGCTCAACGTTGTGGACAATCTTCTCCTGAATCTTTCGTAGAACACTGTGGACATGAAGGAAGTTGCTGTGGGTTTTGCTGCAGTTTCTTGGAGGTTTGTTTAGGCCGACGCTGCACTTGGAAGCGTACTGCGGCCATATCGGTTGGCGGGGACACGCCACACGCTTTGTCAACATCGCACAGAGGTTGTATTTCCCCGACGTTGCCCCATGCCTCTATTTGCGCTCCAGCGGCGCGAGAAATTTCAAAAGACTGAGCGATGGATAGGACTTCATGTAGAGTCAGATTTGACAACTGAAGGGCACATTGCCTAACTTCTTTGTCGGGTGCCGAACGGATAATAGCATCCCATACCATGGAATCGGCATAGGATTCTTTGTGAACTTCAGTAACAAATTGACACTTTCTACTGAGGCCGTGAAGTTCAGCAGCCCAAGCACGATAGGATTGATTCGGTTGTTTTTGACAACAATAAAAGGCAACACAAGAGGCTACCACATGCGTTTGCTTTTGAAAATAGGTGGACAGAAGTGAACACATTTCAGCAAAGGACAAAGACGCAGGATCTTTCAAAGGAGCCAATTCCGACAACACCGATACATTTGATGTGAAATCCATGAAAGGAACAGAGACTTACATGTTTGTTCGTCCGCGACATGAAATGCCAAGAAGTGCTGTCGAAGACATTTTTCGTAATCAGACCAGTCTTCCGCTGTCTCATCGTAAGGAGGAAAAGTAGGTAGAAACAACAACGAGAGACGCCCCACATTTGATGCCGCGACGAAATCACAAATCGCATTTGTGAGAAGCATTTACTGTTCTATGAGACCTTGCAATAGTTGCTCGAAAGTAGCCATGGAAACATGTGGGTCAACGATGGAAAAGAAAAATCACTGCCTCGTCGCCAATTGTAATAACTTCAAGTTGGACAAATATATTTCAAGGAAGACGCAATACATGAAAGTCACAGATCAAGTAAACAGAGTAAGACGTGTGTACACTTTAACAGTCAAATCATAACTGAGTCCAAGTCTAGCGGCCGCTGGCTGGCTGGCAGACAGCGCCGCATGTAGAGGACGCGCGTAACTGCGCAGCAGCACTTCGAAAGATCGGCGAGTCACAACAGTAACCTTTATGAATGCCAAGGTATTCCAAAACCTGTAGTCTTCCAGAGTAGCCATCATTAAAAGTAAGAACAGCATCCAAAACACCAAGTTCAAAGGCTGACCTTCCAACAAACACATTTTTTGGTACCCTTGATCATACAACATTGTTAAATGATTCATTCGCATTTTGTGTTTTGCCCGTGAGACATTTCTTCAACAGCTCTGGTTGGGCAAGATCCTGAAACACAGGTTTCATGGCAAGCATAACAGCATTTGGTATAGTAATTTTGTGCGAGAAAGTGTCTACTTTACCCTCCTCTTTTGCCTTCAAGTATGTACACCATTCAGTGGAATACAGGTTGTGTATTGGTTCAGCATATGTAGACAGCTTGTGAAAATAAATTGCCCAAACAGCTCTCTTCATTCCATCTAAATTATCTCTGTTACTTCTAATAGCCATATCGTAATATAGTGTAATCTGATCAGTTTGTTTATCACTCAATTGACGTCTTATACTTAGACCATCAGATAACTTGGTACTTCCCAATTGCTGCTTGAGTCTACATAGCCTCGTGTCCATCCTCTTTTGCAGATGATTAATGCACTCTAGTTTTGTAATTGACAAATCACCATAGGGTTTACTCTCCACCATTGCCTTATACGATCGTGAGTCTCCATCCCCAAGAAAACTCATGTAGCAAACAGCACGGTCATGCTGGGGACGTTGGAACATTTTCACTGCAGAAGCAACCTCCATCCCACCACTAGTTCCTTCATAGTTCCTCTGACAATTCATTTCGTGCTTAGTTTACTTTTCAGTACTCTTGCTTGCTTGCCTACAACCCTGACAGTACATGGTCAACACATCAACATCCAACAGTTTCCCATTGTCGATGCTGATAAAAGATGCACATGAATTCTTTGACTGGAAACCTCTTTTTTGCCAGGATCCATCAAATGATATTGCTATGTCAGAACTACCATTTTCTGCTACAGCCTGCTGTGCTGCTGTAGTCATTGACTCTATAGCACACACCTTGACACTACTTTTTACTATGGAGTTGTATTTGATAGATTTTGTAGGGGGACTAGGGAGTTTCAGCAAGCCACAAAGAACCTTACCAGCATAATGGTCTTTTCCTATGCATCTAAGTCCATAGAAGTATCTTAGATTAGTGTCAAAAAGTCCATTCTTTATACTTACTTCTGAAGTCTTGAAAGTCTTTTCACTTTTACAGTTCAAATACATTATTTGTAAAGTGCACACCAGACCCTTGCGTTGAGATAGCTTTTCAGAAATTTCAATTTCCCCTCCACACATGCGACAACACACTGTTTCACACAAAGCTGAAATAAGTATATGGAGATTAATAATGATATTGCAGTTTGTTTCACTGTCTGAAGCTGTGTTGTATTTTACATCATTACCCAGCAGTTCATTCTTGGAAGCACTTGGAGGAGTAGAAGGACTGTCACTATTTACAACCAAATTATCACACCCTTCGGCACTAACCAATCTTTTTACTGCTGCTATATTTGTTCTGTAGTATCTGTTTCCTTTGTTTCTTAGTAATGACGAAAATTATCACAGGAAACACAGAAACTAAAACGCAGCTAGTGGATAACTCTTGTTGTCAAACACAAACAAATGTACAGTTCAAAGAGTTTACTGAGAAATACCGCCAGTGTAGGCAACTTATGAAATGGTCAGTTCCCTACAAAACAAAAGAAACCACAGCCTTCTAGATTATATAGTTCCAGAGAAAAACACCAATATGCAAAAAGATGGAAAACAAAATTCTCAGAAATGTCATTGCATGATTATTTTCAAATATTTATTTAAAATAGCAAATAATCAAATATTTCAATAAAACGAACACCAAATTAAGCATAAACATCCATATTTTCATAATTTGCATAGAAGTTAAAATGTCAAATTTTGTCATTTTGGGCGGTACGACTCCCCTTAAGACTCTGCCTTTAAGATTAAAAAATATTTTTAAAAAACTATTAATTATTGCAAGACAGATGTAGCACTGATTAGTGGTTTACGTTTCAAATGATGTCTCAATTAGTGTGGTGTGAGAATGTTACACAAGCTAAAACTACACACATTATCAAATATCATTCAAACTGCATAAACATATAGAAATATCAAGAACAAACATGATGAGCATATTACACAAAGAAAATTCATTGCAAACACTTCATACAGCAAACACATTTCAAAGAAATAATAAACATTTTCAAGGACACAAAACTGTATCATAAAATCAGTCAATTTTTGCACACTACATTTCATAATTTCCAGTGAAAAACTTTTGTTGAGTCACCTTCTAACTTTCTCAGAATAGTCTTTTTCCCTTTAGTTTATATAATT
The DNA here is from genome assembly GCF_023864275.1 of Schistocerca cancellata. Lineage (NCBI taxonomy): Eukaryota > Metazoa > Arthropoda > Insecta > Orthoptera > Acrididae > Schistocerca > Schistocerca cancellata. The sequence goes on along the minus strand of NC_064633.1, from coordinate 572,673,883 downwards.
TCAATGAAACACTACTCCTTAGCCCAAGAACTTTCCTGGATTTAGGATACACCAACCAATATACATTAGGGTGTGGATTCTCCACAATCTCGATTGGATCCATGTGGATTTCAAAGAATTTCTTTATTTCAGAAGTTAACATTTTTGATTTCTCATGTGGTTTTACTAAAACATAATCTCCAACTTTAAACTTGGTTGCTTTGATCTTGTTATCATGTCGTCTTTTTCTAATTTCCTCCTGTTTTATCATGGTTTCTTTGACTATGGCTTCACATTCATGCATAGTCATCATTTTGTATGGTGGGAATTCTACGAGTTTAGTGATAATGTTGTCTGGTTTTAGATTAAACATAATTTCTTAAGGTGAAAATCCTGAGGAAGTATGTTTGCGAGCTGTTCATGACATCTTCAAACTCTAGTACAGGGTCGTACCGTGTAGGATATTTATGACTGCAATATGTACGACATAAGCAACCAATCACATGCATATGCCTCACAACTGGGTTTGATGATGGATTATACGTGGATATTTGAACATGTTTGATTCGCGATTTATTGACAAAGGCTTTCCAAACTTTTGATAAAAACTGCGAACCACTATCCAACAGATCACTTTTGGTTTCCCGACATTTAAGAAATAGTATTTTTCAACTTTTGTAACTATCTCTTTACATGTGGTTTTTCCAACAAGATACAACTTGATTAGTTTAGAAAATACATCAACCGTGACAAAAATGTAGCAGTGGCCACTCCTACCCCTTGAAAGAGGCCCGTAGAAATCAACGGGGACTAAGTCTAGAGGTTGTGCAGGAGTAATGTTTTGCATTTCACCTTGACATTTTCTGTTACTTACTTTGACTCATCAGCACTTATCACAAGTTGACAATTCTTTTCTAACTTTCTTGGCCATATTGTAGAAATATATATTTGCTTGTAATTTTTGCATACATTTCTGAATGAGTCTCTCATGTGTATACCTAATTAACCTCTCCGCTTCATCTTCAGGCCAGCATGGTTTCCAATTGTCAGAGTCTTTCATCAGTTCTCCTAAATAGAGTACCCTTAAACACCTTATAGGACTTGTCTAATTTTTCAGAGTTCTTTTTCCCTAAACAACTTTTTATTAATTTCCAATTTATATCACGGTTCTGGTTCCTCCTGATTTTATCATACAATGATGTTACAACTTTTTCATCTGTGACCCCTTTAATATACCTCATTTTAAACTGTTTTTCTTCATTGTGATCAAAAATTTCTGTTTCCCCTCTTACTGGTAGCTTTGATAGAGTATCTGTAACTATGTTGTCAGTGCCTTTATTATACTTAATTTCAGAGTTGAATTATTGTAAATACAATGCCCGTCTTGTAAGCTTATCATGATAAAGCTTGCTTTCCTGTAAATAGGTTAAGGCTTTATGACCAGAGTACACTATTACCTTATGTCCAAGTAAATAGGTCTTGAATTTTGAAAATGACCACAGTATGGCTAGTAACTCTTTTTCTCTGACTGTATAGTTTTTTTTTTTCGTACTTCAATAACATTCTGCTTGCAAATGCAATTGTAGGATGAACAGTTTCCCCATTGACTTCTTTTTCTTGAAATAATTCGGCACCTAACCCATAATCACTACTGTCAGTATGTAAACAGAAAGGTAAATTGAAATCAGGTCTGTGTAACAGGTTCTGGTTATTCACTTCTTTTTTTATTGTGTCAAAAGCCTCTTGACAATCTTTACCCCATATCCAAATAGTGTCCTTCTTTAATAAGTTACTTAGACAGGGTGTGTTTAAGCTTTGTTTACTTACAAATTCTCTGTAGAATCCATATAGCCCATAAAATGATTTCAGTTGTTTTCTGTTATGGGGTGTATGAAACTCTGAAGTAGCTTTAATTTTGTTTGGATCTGCCAAAATTCCTTTTTCTGTTATGACATGTCCCAAAAATTTTAACTCAGGTACTGCAAATTTGCACTTTTCTAGTTTTAGTGTCATTCCCCCCTCTTCTAAATATCTCACATGCCTGTCTTAAAAGCACAACATGCTCATTCCAATCTTGTACAGTTAATAAAATGTCATCTACATAAATCACTAATTTGGATACAAGTTCCTCCCCAAGCACATGGTCTAAAGCTCTAATGAATTCTGCTACCGATGAGTCCAAGCCAAAAGGGACTACACAATACTGATAGGTATGACTGTTGTATATAAAAACAGTGTATTTCCAAGAGTTGGATGCCAGGGGTACTTGGTGAAAGCCTGAGGTTAATTCTAGATTTGACATTAATTTTATATCCTTGAACTTGTGCAACACCTCACTGATGTTTTCAGGGTGGTCTGTTTCCCTGTATAAGATCTTGTTTAAAAGCCTGGAGTCAAGAACTATTCTCTCTCCCATATCTCTTTGACACTACTAACAGTGGGTTATTATAAGTGCTGATACTCCTTTCAATAATGCCACACGCTTCAATATTATGTAGTTGTTTCTCAACCACTATACGTTTTGCAATGGATACACCATAGGGTTTTATGAAAAATGGATCATAGCATTTCACTAGCAAAGTAAATTGGTAACCTCTAACTTTCCGTGGAATGTTGCTAAAGACATCACAGTATTCCTATAACAAAGACTCTAGTTCCTGTTTTTGCCCATTGTTTAGACCACTAGCTTCTAAAATCTTAGTGTTTACAAGTGTTTTGAAATCTACTTCACTTAAGTCTAGCTCTGTTACGTCTTTGTCAACATATATTATAAAATTAGGCATCCATGCGTAAAGGTGACTTTCTAAATTGTAACAGATGACAACGTTCATCTTTTAACTGTTTTACTATGTTTTCCTGTAGCACCTCTTATTTTCAACCCAATGACTGGCATTTAAATGTAGTTATTCTTGCACTTCAGCTTTTTGCTTAATATTTCAGATATTCCCAACACTTGACTCCCTGTGTCTATAAGGCACTTGCCTTCTCAGGTACCAACTTTTACTGTAATGAATGGACTACATATGCCATCACCTTTTTCGGGTGGAACATATTCACACAGCAAATCACTTTTGATTTCACTAAAACAATGACTTCCTGAATTACAATTACCTATGTTAGTGCCACATGTACTACCTACTGTCATTACATTAACATACACATCATTAACGCTGTTACTTGCATTGATAATTTCATTAATCCAACATTTTCATCAGTATAACATTGTTCGTCACTAAGGTACTTATCCTTCAGTTGTTCAACAATAATATGTTTAGTATTTTGCCACCAATCAGGCTATAACATTTTACACACATTAAGACTCATTTTTCTAAAATTGCTATAATTTTAATTGCATCACTATTTAGCCACATATTATAAGGAAATAATTCACCATTTGTTCATTACAAATGGTAGCCTACTTGCACAGTCAGTTTTAATATGAAGAGAATATTTATCATCTCAACATGTTTCTTCATAAGATGTTGAATTACAGAACAATTGGTTGTGACACTGACATTAACACCACTTAAATTAACAACAGCCTTTGGTATATCTACAACATGCATAATATCAGAATGAGATTTTCACTCTGCAGCGGAGTGTGCGCTGATATGAAACTTCCTGGCAGATTAAAACTGTGTGCCCGACTGAGACTCGAACTCGGGGTCCCGAGTTCGAGTCTCGGTCAGGCACACAGTTTTAATCTGCCAGGAAGTTTCATATCAGCGCACACTCCGCTGCAGAGTGAAAATCTCATTCTGGAAACATCCCCCAGGCTGTGGCTAAGCACTCCAAGTTCAAATCAGGAATGTAAATTTCTGAAAATGACTGAAGTGGTGAGTGAAAATCTGTACCAAGGCTGGGTATCGAACCCGGGTCTCCCGCTTACTTGGCAGGTGCTTTAGCCTCCTCGATCCAAAGTCTCATTGCCTCCCCAATCCACTTGAAATTCCCCTTACACATGAACAGAACTACTGAGGCTCCCCATGTTCTGGAATAGCACCTCATCATTGAATGTAAATGGGGATCCAGCCTGAAATTCAGGTCCAGGTAGTTATACAAATGAAATGATGCAATTTCCAATACTTTACTTATCTCTGATCATGTGTAAGGGGGAATTAAAAATAGACTGGGGCAGCAGTGAGAATTTGGATCGAAGAGTGAGGTGCGCCAGGGTCATCCGTGCAGTTATGTGAACCACTGTGCTAAGTTGGCCAGGTGGCTAATGCACCTGCCTGGTGTAAAGGAGTCCTGTGTTCGATTCCCAGCCTTGGTACAAATTTTCTATCGCCAGTTCAGTCTGTATGCGTAAAACCATATCTGTACGAGACGAGTAAAGTCTCAAATTGTGTCATTCATTTCAACAAATCTCCCCCCAAGCAACAGAAGTTGATTTTGTAGCGTGGCATGTCGAGTTGCTGACGTAATGCCAGACAGCTGTGCTTGGTGAACTGGGCTGCTGTTAGTTGCATCATTGCCATAGCTGCCTCATCTTGCTGTGGTGTAGTTTTTGTGTTGGACTGACTGGAACAGTTGTAGTCTTTATAGTCTCCTGACTTGGAGACTTTCATTCTTCTATGGTGCATGTATTGCCAATTAATTTAGTTATCACTTACCAAGAAATTAATTCTTCTGATGTTTCTTTATATTCCTTGGATGTGATTATTTAATTATTTTGTCACAGAATTTCTTCTACTGATGTCATTGTTAATGACAAGAGGGATAACCATTGTATATTCTTCACTTTCAAATATCAATATCTTTTTAATGTGTACCTAATATGAGTCCTCTTTCTCAAATTTTGTTTCAATTTTTAGCATTAGTTTATTCTGGGTCCTGCATTAAGGCCCCAAAATGCAACATTTGGGTTTTAGAAGTGCTTATATCTAACCTTCATATTCTGAACTGCAGCACCTTCAATTATGATTTCTTCATAGACCAAGCAGGTGTTACACTGTGGACATTGTTTCCCCTGCAGTTGGGTCTTGTGCTGAAAATCTATAAATCTTGATCTGTTTCCAACATTCTGCAAATGAATAGAAAGTACTTAATCCTCTTCTGATAAAGAGTATATTATAACTTCTGATACAACAAGTTAATCTAAAAGAACATTGCACGTACAGTTTGTGTTTGTTTGTACATTCAACTTCGATGTTACTGGACAAGATCTGACATTTGAATGAAAATGTACAATTTGACTGACAATTCACCATCTTCCATTCAAAATGACATCATCCATATTGTTCCAGCACACTCTTACTCAGTGCTGCACCCCACTTGTCCAATCCTTGGCCTCGAAGCACAGAACAAATGTAATGCCCTGCAGGCATCACAGCCCTTGGTAAAATGCAATAACCGTTCCATTTTGAAGATGCTGGTGTCCACCCATACCAGTTTTCATTTGAAAACAATGACAAAAATGTTGAAATAGTTTTCAGTTTCAGACTATTAAACCAATAAACTATCATGCTCATCGTTTGTTGGCTAAGTATGGGTTGAGTAACACATCACTTTTCCAAAGTGATATGTTACATCACAAGGATTATGTAAAAATCAAGAATAGCAGATATCATTTTTGTTCCTAGTGTTAGATTTTTAATTGTGAGAAGCTATGTATGACGAATTGGATAACAGATTAAATATATTTTGAAGCTGTTCTTAGTTTGTCTAGTTGCTGAAATACAATGTTATGAAGAGAATACATTGCTACTCACCAAGCAGCGGAGGTGCTAAGTTGCAGATAGACACAATGAAGAGACTGTCAAATAAATAAGCTTTTGGTCAAAACGGCCTTCATTGGTTGTAACACACACACACACACACACACACACACACACCTTGGTATGGCCTCAGCAGCCAGAGACTGTGGTCATTTGTATGCTAGTTGAATTTTTGTATGTGTGTGTGTGTGTGTGTGTGTGTGTGTGTGTGTGTGTGTGAGAGAGAGAGAGACTAATTCCAGTGAAGGCCTTTTTGGCCTGAAGGTTACTTGTTTAACAGTCTTTTTGTTGTGCCTATCTGTGACCAGTGTCTCCTTTATATGGTGAATAGCAATCCATCCTTTTCATAATATTGTCATTATTTCATACTGGTTTGTCCATTGTTTGATAGTTACTTAAATAGGTGTATAACACCATTCCTATATCTCATCGTATGCATTTTTGCTGTGCATATTTTAGGTCAAGTGCAGAAATATCCAAGAATATTACTTCTTATGACATTAAAAATTTAAATATGTAAAAGAATATAACTTTCTGGTGTTTTGATAACCAAATTTAGGTACCAAACACAAAGAAAATGATCTTTAATTTAAGTATGTGGTAATGTCTAAAACGTGGGAAGGTGGATTCATTGCATTAGTAAAGAATGATATTGGTGTGTTCTTGCAGTTTGAAATTTAAGTTTGGTAGCCAAAGGATTCTCTGAATTCCTGAACGTACTTCAAAATTTTATTAGTTGGTGAATCATCTTCAGTTTTAAGTTCTTATCAGTGTAACTACCCAGACAGTTTGATCAGTCTCTCTCTCTCTCTCTCTCTCTCTCTCTCTCTCTCTCTCTCTCTCTGTCTTTTTAACTGTTGCTGTTGGATTCTCATTCTTCCTTGTAAAGAACTGTTAGGATTAGTTCAGTGATAATCATTTGAAAAGCCAATCAGTTATGGTACTTAAAAGCTCATGTACATTTTCTTTACTGACACATTTTTGCTTGACTTATATATTGTGCCTCATCAACAAAGAGAAGTATTTCCACTTCTTCATTAGAAGATGTGAGTCCATTTCCTCATATGACTACACTTAGAATATCAAACAATGGAACTTCTCCCCCCCCCCCCCCCCCCCCCCCCCATTTGCTTCACCTGGTCCTACTCCACCCAACAAACCACCTTCCTAGATGTTGACCTCCACCTCAAAGATGACTACATCAGTACTACATCTGTCCATATCAAACCTTCTAACCACCACCAATACCTACATTTCAACAGCCGCCACCCATTCCATACCAAGAAGTCCCTTCCATACAGCCTAGCCACCCATGGTCATCGCATCTGCCGTGACGAGCGGTCCCTCTCGAAATATATCGAAGGTCTCACTGAAGCCTTCACGGACTGTAAATATCCTCCCAACCTTGTACAAAAACAAATCTCCCTTGCCTTATCTTTGCCCTCTTCCACCAAAGTTCCACTGTCTGGCCACAGAGGAGCATTCCCCTCGTAACTTGTTTCCACCTGGACTGGAACAACTGAATTACATTCTCTGCCAGGGTTTCAACTACCTCTCATCATGCCATGAAATGAGAAATGTCCTGCCCACTATCCTTGCCACCCCTCCCACAGTGGAATTCCACCATCCACCGAACCTACACAATATACTCTTCCATCCTTGCACAAACCCTGCTCGCAACCCCATATCTCGTGGCTCATACGCCTGTAATAGACCTAGATGCAAGACCTGTCCCATACACCCTGCCATCTCCACCTACTCCAGTCCTGTCACAAACATCACCTATCCCATCAAAGGCAGAGCTACCTGTAAAACCAGTCATGTGATCTACAGGCTAAGCTGTAACCACTGTTCTGCATTCTATGTGGGCATGACAACCAACAAGCTGTCTGTCTGCATGAATGGCCACCGACAAACTATGACCAAGAAACAACTGGACCACCCTGTTGCTGAGCACGCCACCTAACATGACATTCTTCATTTCAGTGACTGCTTTACTTCCCACCAATACCAGCTTTTCTGAATTGTGGAGATGGGAACATTCCCTGCAATATATCCTATGTTCCCGTAACCCCCCTGGCCTCAACCTTTGTTAGTCACGGTCCTCACCCATCCAGCCCCTTCCCTGTTCACATTGCAGCTCTACACAGCCCTCATTCCACCATCGCACCCAGTGTTTTTACTTCTCTCCTTTTGCGCTACCTCTGCCCCTCCCCACCTCTCCCCTGCCCATTATGTAACCTCCCGACTGCACATAGCTGCCAACCCCCTCTCTCCACCTCATCCCTGCATGCTTCCCAGGAGCACTGCACTCTCTCTCTCTCTCTCTCTCTCTCTCTCTCTGTCTCTGTGTGTGTGTGTGTGTGTGTGTGTGTGTGTGTGTGTGTGTGTTTGTGTGTGTGTGTGACTATACGGTGAGTGGCAACTTTTCTTTTCATAATACTCTTGTAATATGCAAGGTTCAACCTCTTAAATACAAAACACACTTGAAATTTCACCAATATATACTACTAAGAAAATACAGGAAAGGCTACATCTGTAACTTCAGTAAAGGATCCACTATAGAAAGCACTAAAAAAAAGTTTTTCGCCATCTGCATATCTCTGAACATGTGTGGGCTTAAGCTCAAGGGGAACAGAGAATGAAAGAATAGCCTTATGAAATGAAACTATTAACTGTATTGTGAGGTCATCCAGTGTGTGCGGAGATTTTCGGTGGTGACACACTGCAAGTTTCAGCTGGTCCGAAACTTCTGTTGGGTCCCTGTCAGAATTCATTTGATTGTTGCCACCGTGGAGGAAGGCTTTCATCATACAGACATAACGTTCTAATGCATTGCCATCTTGAAAGAACTGGACACTACATAGCTAGACAATAGGTGGGATGGTCATATTTCAACTTTGCTATAGTGACTAGAGCCATCTAACATCCATACATCATAACTTCTAACGCTTTAGACAACCCGAAGTGATGTGAAGTTGGACTGCAGAATTCACACCTCTCTCACATCAGTTGACTTACTTGATCTGCACAGCCGATCTTCTTCTCTGGATTGCCGGCTCTGTCGATCTCCAAAATCTTCTTCTCCGAAGAATAGTGCTGGTTACAGGAATTTATAAGACTCTCTCTCTACTTTCGAAATAATTTAGTACTCGAAGAATACTTTTAGTTCAGTCTTGGTATATTTCAACTTCCACCAATAACATATTCACCATTCCTCACATTAACATTCGAATGTTTACAAGTCAACCAATTCGTCTCGCATTAGATTCTATAAAATACATGTGCAATAAAATTGGTTTAACAACCACACAATTTATGAACCTGTCTTGCCTCTAGAGAGTCCAATACGTGAAGTACTTAAAAGTCTCTATTCAATTGTTTATTTTTCTTTAACAATAATCGCAGTCACTAAAACAGCAAAGAATACTACATAATTACTCCTTGTTCTTTCATCATGGCTTCTGTGGTGCTAGGGGCAAGCACTTATCGGTGTGGTTCGACCGCCACATTTACAGTCTTCTCATAACGAACTTCCAACCTGCACACATAAACAGATGGTGCAATAGATACGTTTCCACTCTCCCATTTATATTTAAAATGTCATGTGTTTGAGACTGTAGAAGGACGATTGGTTCTAGAATTTACACAGAAATTCTCAAAGCACTACAACCTGCCCAGAAAAGACTGATCCACATTCCTACTGAACCCTTGAGACTGCATGCTTTAGTAGTGCATTGGTACCTGGCAGCCTTCATACTTGCAGGGTGCCAGACATATCCTGCACTCATTGGTGAAGAGATTCTAATGCCATTGATCAAGTTTCTGCAAAATATTTGATCAAGTTAATGTCTGCAACTGAGGAACATATTAATAGGATAAAAAATCTGCTTCAGTTGTCAATAACTTCTAACTTATTGAATGACCGATTTCAAAGCCTAAAGCTTCATCTTCATGTGCCATCAAATAATTATGAAAACATAAATGTGTGGCTGTTGGTGGCACCTGGAAGTGAAGCGTTGGCTTCAAAAGCTCTCATGAAATAAATAACAAATCACTGACAACTGAAGCAGGTCTTATATTCTATTAAAATGATCAAGTTTCCATTATAGAAATTCTCTTGCCCACCTTCTTTGTCCATTAGTGTTTTGGTGGATTTTTACTGTTTTTTGTAACAAAAGTCTAGAGGAAAAATTAATAGTGTGAAGGCAATAACATACTGTGTTGATTGACACATGCTTTCTTGACTGTGTCCAAAAAAGTAGTGAGCATTTCTGTTGCGTATGAGCCATAATATTTAGGTCATAGTCATCAGATGGTGGTGTTGAATGTGGACGACCACTATGAGGCAGATCTGTGTTATATCTCTCAGTGTTGGTTGAATGTTTGAATAATGTCACTGTGCCATTTGGCTGGCAACTTCCTGTGCTTGCAACTTCTTTTACCATAAAGTGTCAATGCAGAAATGGGCTAAGCTCAAAATTGTGCTCCCACCCCACCCCTCCCTCTTGCTAGCTGTTAACAGTGCTCCCAATCTAGGTAGCTGATATGAAAACAGCTTGCCCCAGTTTGCATAGGTGATAAATATCAATAGGCTGCCAGCAGTTTAATAATGATTACCTAGCTATTCAGTCTCTGACCAAGTAAGGTGTCAGAAATGTTCCTACTTGCAGGGGGTCCTTGCTTAGTATGGACACAGAAGGAGATTGGATGGACAGGTAACAACACAAAAAAACAATAGAAAGTTTAACAGAAAAAAAGAGAATGTATTCAAAGATTTTAAGTTCACAATATTCACCGATTGGACTGTTCCTAATGTCAACCATTAATTAAGAAGATTAAGAGGGACTTTCAGTAAGAAATGTACTGAGGTAATTTCAGTTGAAAAAGTGCAGAATTTGTTGTGGGACATTGTGGAATATTTCAGCCTCAGCCCCTGTAGTTTCATGATGTTCCAATTGGTGGCGGCACTATACATAGCCTCCAAGATGGCGTCTGTAACAGAGTTGCAGTGCAAGCAGAGCACCATCATGGAGTTTCTTTTGGAGGAAAAACAGAGTGCTGCATATACTCATAGGCAATAGCAGAATGTGTATGGAGACCTGGCAGTGAACAAAAGCACAGTGAGTCATTCGGCAAGGCATCTGTCGTCACTGCAACTAGGTCATACAAATCTGTCCGATCTCCCACTTGTTGACTGGCCGCATGCAGCTGTGCTACCCTCAGGAAACTGACGAAACGACTTCACCGTATTCATCACCACAAAAGTGCAAATGAACTATTCCATCTCCTTGACAATGCAAGGCGTCACACAAGTCTGTGCACATGAGAAGAGCTCACAGAACTTTATTGGACTGTTCTTCCTCATCCACCTTGCAGCCCAGATCTCGTACCTTCTGCTTGGCCTAATGAAGGATGCATTCCGTGGAAAGTAGTACATGGCTGATGGGGAGGTCGTTGATGCAGCAAGACATTGGCTCTCACTTTGACCAGTAGATTGATACCATGCAGGCATATAGGCCCTCCCATTAATGTGGTGTTAGGCCATCCCATTCAATGGGTATTGTGTTTAAAAATAGGGTTTTGTAGCCAGTTCAGCCGAAGTAGTGGGGAATAATGTGGTGTATTGGAATCCTAAGTATAACCAACCTACTTTCAAAACAAACCAAAATGATTATGTTTGACAGTGTTCTTGGGTGCATTACATGATTACACCTCTTGCATATGAGAGAACATCCTGAATCGCTACTTGGTCTTAATGTGGTCTCATCCAAGAAGAGCACTTGGCCCTACCCTCCATTGGCTCAATCTGTGTGCAAATGGTGTCGACGATGTGTGGGTGTCTAAAGAGCACATTGTACTGGGCAAAGAGATCACATCCATGCATTTTCCACACCGCTGTGGAGTGTGAGATTGTGTGCCTTTCAGTCCTGTTAACTACTGTTTGACATGGATCCCTTCTTGCCTGTTGCACAATGTAGTGGACATCTGCTGCTGTAGATGACCACGGTTGACCATCTCCTCTCCTTCGGGGAGCAGTGCCTGTGTGTTGGAACATTCCCCGTGCATGTGAAACAGTGCTGTGAGCTATACCAAATTCCTGGTCTACACTCATCAGATTTTGTCCTCCTTCCAGTTTCCCAGTGATTCTTCCTCATGTGAAGTTGCAAGTCATCCAAATGTTGTCTTCAGGTCATGTTGTAATGAAGAACACCACCACAGTTGGAGTCACATTCGGGAGGACGACGGTTCAATCCTGCGTCCGGCCTTCATGATTTAGGTTTTCCATGATTTCCCTAAATCGCTCCAGACAAATACTGGGATGGTTCCTTTGAAAGGGCACGGCGTCTTCCTTCCCCATCCTTCCCTAATCCAATGAGACCGATGACCTCACAGTTTGGTCTCTTCCCCCAAACAACCCAACCCAACCACCACAGTGCTCTGTAACATCCTGTCTTTTCCCATGCCTTCAGGTGCCTTGTGTTCGAGGGCCAATCCCATTTGGCACTATAGACGCCTTGTCCTCATACCATTTCATGTCCTCCTTTGTGTGCATGACTGGGAGACCTCTGGCACTATGGTCACACGCTTTCATTCACTTGCACCAAGTAGTTAATATGTTCTGGTACTTTACCTCTCTTGTCCTCAAATTTTATGGAGCATTGTATTTCTTTAAACTTTATCTATGGTAGGAAGAAGTAGTAGCAGTGATGATGTTATCAATTTTGTTATGATTCATTCATTCATTCATTCATTCATTCATTCCTTGGGATCCATAGATCCCATAGAGAAGAAGGACCTTCAAACATATACAGTAAAAGAAGACAAGGAAGTCGCAGAAACCTAATCAGTAGACTACATTAACAATACATTATCACTATACGAACAAATGCTATTCACATCATCAAAATTTAAATCAGGTAAATTAGTAAGAAAGCTGCCACTTTGAAAAACTCTGCTTCTTCCTCAATTTTGAGGGTGTAACTGATATTTTGAAAATACATGAATTAAAAACCTGAACTAGTATATATCTATTGTACACAGTTTCTAGTTTATCATCAGAATTGTAGCCTTATTTTTATAGTCTGAAATACTTTTGCATCATAAAAATTATTAACTTAAACATGCTGAATAGTTAAGCAGCTTGTTGAAACCAATTTACAGTAGCTGAAGATAAGTATTATTTGTGTTTTTGTTAGTGTTTCAGAATTCCCATGTGGTGTTCCTGGCTGTGATGCAAAGTTTCAGTCTCTTCTACAATTTGATGTGCATTACAGCACAGCTCATCGGTATATATGTGTGGTATGTAGGAAGACGTTGCCATCACCACACCTACTCGATCTTCATGTATCAGAAAGTCATGATTCCTTTTTCAGTGCTCAAGCGGAGAGGAAACCAATGGTAAGTTTCTCATTATAATAAATATGTAATCATTTTTAACTGATGGGACTACAGGTTCTTGGTGAAACAAGCCCTTTTTTGTAGTGTTACTGCTTTGAATATGTTATTCATATGTTTTGATGTATTATGAAATAAACAGCCTACAACCAACAAAGAAAGTAACAGGTAATTATAAGCACATCAAGCTCTTACAATATACTTCAGTAAAAATAAATATGATGTAATAAATTACAGCTTAAATACAGTGTTTCTCACTACCCAATATTGACAGGAGGCTACTTGCACTGGGTGGGGAAGGGGAGGGGTGGGGTGGGGGGGGGGGGGGGAGACGTACCAACATTAAAAAAAGTTGTTGGGCACATTTCTATACATCTGAAAGTTGATATCTGTTACAGTTTCATGCAATTCACAATAAGAGTGATGCTGGTAGTACCACTATGAGGATGCAAATAAGGATTGCTTTCAATGCACACTGTGACGGTTGTGAGAATTAATTACCTTTGAGATGGAACATGGTGAGTTGTCAGTCAAGAATGCCTTTAAGGTGACAAAGACGCCATTAACAGCACCTCACTGAGTTTGAACGTGGTTGAGTAATAGGACTGCAAGAACATGGATGTTACTTCTGCAATATTGCAGAAAGACTTTGCAGGAACATAGATCTCTGGATGGCCACATGGCGCTACCAAGAGAGAAGACCACCGAGTTGGGCGTATGGCTGTGACACATCATACTGCATCTGCAGCATCAGCAGTCTGAGCAGCAGTTGGCACCACAGTGATGCAACAAACTGTTACAGATCAGAATATTGAATCAAAACATCTTTCAGCCATCTAAATTTCCAAATAGTTATTTTATTGAGGAACCAGTTTTGGCAATATATTAATCCATCTTCAAGCCCCCTGATTGACGTGAGGGAAGATTTCTACCTCTGCTCCAGCCAAAATAGGTGCCAGAATTCAATGACTGATATCCATAGATTTTGGCACAGTTATCACTTCACTTATCACTTGCTGACTGTTAGACAAAAATTACAAATTGGTTCCAAGGACAACTCTGAGCCAGATGCCCCTGTACCAAGCAATGACCCCAATCCACTGCCATCTGTGACTTCAGTAATGTCAAGTGAGAGCTCATTGGAGAGAAGAGTGAAGGTTTGTTGTGTTTTTGGATGAAAGCTGGTTTTGCATCAGTTCCAGTGATGGTTGTGTGTTGGTTAGAAGAATGCCAATTGAGAGCCAAGAACCAACCTGTCTGTTTGCTAGACACACTGGACCTGCTCCTGGAGCAATGGTCCAGGATGCAATTTTGTGTGGCAGCAGGAGCACTCTCGTGGCTATCCCATGCAGCCTGATTGCAAATTTTGTACATCATTTTGGCGAATCAACCTGCTGTGCTGTCAGTCATGAACAGCATTCTGGGTGTGTTTTCCAATATGATAACACTCACCCACATACCACTGTTGCAACCCTTCTTGCTCCACAGTGCATGCTCAATCAACAGATCTGTCCTATGTCCAGCACATATGGGGCATAATTGGATGACAACTCCAGTGTCATCCACAAACAGCATTAACAATTCCTGTATTGACTGACTAAGTGCAACTAGCATGGAATTCCATCCCACAAACTGACATCCAGCACTTATGCAATATAATGCATGCATGTCTGCATGCAACATTCTGGCAGTTACACCAATTACTAACTTGCAGTGGCTGATCTCACACATACATTAAACTATGATCTTGCAAAGTTAGTGACTTAAATATGTTGCCTGGACAAGTGTATTCCTCTAATTTCATTACTCTACATTAATTATTTTTTTGGTGTTGCAGTTTTTTTGTGTCAATGTATTTACTGTGAAACAGAGTATCCAGGTCAGGTCAATAATTTTCACAGTTAATTTTCACAGTTAATTTTCACAGTATTTAGGGTTATAGTATTTGATACAAATCATAACTGTACAGTATGGAGTTGGATGGAGAGATCAACTAGATTTTTCCAGATGTGGAAAGGGTACTCCCGGATGCCATGAAGAGCACAGGGTGCAGCCAACTGCAGGTGGTCACTCACGTCGGTACCAATGATGTGTGTCGCTTTGGATCAGAAGAGATTCTCTCTGGTTTCGAGTGGCTAACATAAGTGGTAAAGGCTGTCAGTCTTGCTTTCAAGATGAAAGCAGAGCTGACCATTTGCAGCATAGTAGACAGGACCAATTGCGGACCTCTGGTGCAGAGCCGAGTGGAGGGTCTGAATCAGAGGCTCAAATGGTTCTGCGACCGTATAGGCTGCAGATTCCTCGACTTGCGCCAAAGGGTGGTTGTGTTTCGGGTTCCGCTGAATAGGTCAGGTGTCCACTATACGCAGGAGGCAGCTACACGGGTAGCAGGGGCTGTGTGGTGTGGACTGGGTCGTTTTTTAGGTTAGAGGGTCTCGGGAAAACATAAGAAGGGCTTCAGTCACAAAGGGTGCAGGTTGAACACAGGAAGAACGTAGATAGAGGAATCATTGGTGTAACAGTTGTAAATGGTCGTAGCTTTGTTGGGAAAGTACCAGAGCTCCAAGCGCTAATAGAAAGCACTGATGCTCAAATCATTATAGGCACTGAAAGCTGGATAAAGCCAGATATAAGCTCAGCCGCAATTTTTGCGAAGAACCTAACGATGTTCCGAAAAGATAGGCTAAACACGGTTGGCGGTGCCGTGTTTGTTGCTGTTAGAAGTAGTTTAACTTGTCGCGAAATTGAAGTAGACACTTCCTGTGAGTTAGTATGGTCAGAGGTCATTGTTGGCAACCAGAATAAAATAATAATTGGATCCTTTTACCGACCTCCCAGTTCAGATGATGCAGTTGCTGAAAGGTTCAAAGAAAACTTGAGTTTGATTTCAAACACATACCCAACTCGAATGATAATAGTTGGTGGTGACTTTTTATCCTCGATATGTTGGCGAATAGACATGTTTAATTCCGGAGGTACGCATAAAATATCGTCTAAAATTATGCTAAACGCTTTCTCTGAAAATTATTTTGAGCAGTTAGTTCATGAACCCACACGAATAGTAAACCATTGTGAAAACACACTTGACCTCTTAGCAACAAATAATCCTGAGTTAATAACCAGAATCAAAACTGATATAGGGATTAGTGAACACAGGGTTGTTGTAGTGAGACTGAATATTGTAATACCCAAATCCTCGAAAAATAAGCAAAAAAAAATACCTATTCAAAAAAGCAGATAAAAATTCACTTGACGCCTTCCTGAGAGGAAATCTCCACTCATTCCAAATTAATAATATAAGTGTAGACCAGATGTGGCTTAAATTCAAAGAAATAGTATCGGCAGCAATTGAGAAGTTTATACCAAATAAACTAACAAACGACAGAGCTGATCCTCCTTGGTAAACTCAACGGGTCAGAACAGTGTTGCAGAAACAACGAAACAAACATGCCAAATTTAAACAGACACAAAATTCCCAAGATTGGCAATCCTTTACAGAAGCTCTTAGCGTGGAGTTCAATGTGAGACGCCTACAACAGTTTCCACAAAGAAACTTTGTCTCGAAACTGGCAGAAAATCCAAAGAGATTCTGGTCGTATGTGAAGTATGTTAGCGGCAAGAAACAATCAGTGCCTTCTCTGTGCAATAACAATGGAGATACTGTCGAAGACAGTGCTGCCAAAGCAGATTTACTAAACTCTGCCTTCCGAAATGCCTTCACAAAAGAAGACTAAGGAAATATTCCAGAATTCGAATCGAGAACAGCTGCCAACATGAGTAACGTAGAAGTAAATATCCTCAGAGTAGTGAAGCAACTCAAATCACTTAATAAAAGCAAGTCTTCTGGTCTGGACTGTATTCCAATTAGGTTCCTTTCAGAGTATGCTGATGCATTAGCTCCATACTTAACAATCATATACAACCGTTCGCTCAGAGAAAGATCTGCACCCAAAGACTGGAAAGTTGCACAGGTCACACCAATATTCAAGAAAGGTAGCAGGAGTAATCCAATAAATTACAGGCCCATATCGTTAACGTTGATATGCAGCAGGATTTTAGAACATATATTGTGTTCGAACATTATGAATTACCTCAAAGGAAACGGTCTATTGACACACAATCAACATGGGTTTAGAAAACATCGTTCCTGCGAAACACAACTAGCTGTTTATTCACATGCAGTACTCAGTGGTATTGACAAGGGATTTCAGATCGATTCCGTATTCCTAGATTTCCGGAAGGCTTTGACGCTGTACCACACAAGCGGCTCAGAGTAAAATTGCGTGCTTATGAAACATCGTCTCAGTTATGTGACTGGATTTGTGATTTCCTGTCAGAGAGGTCACAGTTTGTAGTGATTGACAGAAAGTCATAGTGTAAAACAGAAATGATTTCAGGCATTCCCCAAGGTAGTGTTATAGGCCCTTTGCTGTTCCTTATCTATATAAACGATTTGGGAGACAATCTGAGCAGCCGTCTTTGGTTGTTTACAGATGACGCTGTCGTTTATTGACTAATAAAGTCATCAGAAGATCAAAACGAACTGCAAAAAGATTTAGAAAAAATATCTGAATGGTGCGAAAAGTGGTAGTTAACCCTAAATAACGAAAAGTGTGAGGTCATCCACATGAGTACTAAAAGGAACTCGTTAAACTTCTGTTACACAATAAATCAGTCTAATCTAAAAGCCGTAAATTCAACTAAATACCTAGGTATTACAATTACGAACAACTTAAATTGGAAAGAACACAGAAAATGTTATGGGGAAGGCTAACCAAAGGCTGTGTTTTATTGGCAGAACACTTAGAAAATGTAACAGACCTACTAAGGAGAGTGCCTTCACTATGCTTGTCCGTCCTCTTTTAGAATACTGCTGTGCGGTGTGGGATCCTTACCACACCACTTATTGCCCGAACCACCCATTTCTGAGCCGAAAATATCCTTTTAGAATGGGAAGAGTTACCCAAAATATAATACCATATGACATAAGCGAGTGAAAATAATCAAAGTAGACTAATTTTTGTGTCGAACCATCACTTACTTCAGATACTGTTTGAATAGTAAAAATGGCAGCATTATGTCTTTGAACAAGATTCTGAACATGGGCTTTCTATGACAGTTTACTATCTAACTGAACACTTAGAAATTTGAACCGTTGAGTTTCACTAATCATATGCCCACTCTGTGAAATTCAAATGTAGGGTTTTGTTGAATTGTGTGTTAGGAACTGTAAAAACTGAGTCTTACTGTGATTTAGTGCTAGTTTATTTTCTACAATTTTTATTTTCACAAGTCCGTCTTGATCACATAGATTTCTTTACACTCTATGACCAGTTTCGGCGTATCGCCATCTTCAGATCGTTAAAAATATTCTGATATAAATCATTGTCAAGTTAAGCATGAGCACACATGTTTAACTTGACAATGATTTATATCAGAATATGTTTAACGATCTAAAGATGGCAATAAGCTGAAACTGGTCATAAAGTGTAAAGAAGTCTATGTGGTCAAGACGGACTTGTGAAAACAAAAGTGCTAAAAATAAAATGATCGCAGACTCATATATAGACTTTGTCTTCAGTTGATAAATATTTTCTACAAGCCATGAACTTATGTCATGAACTGCACTATTTGAAACATCCTTTACTAACAAACTAGTGTCATCAGCAAACAGAAATATTTCAGAGTTACCCCTAATACTGGAGGGCACCTCGTATAAATAAGGAACGGGAGTGGCCCTAACACTGATGCCTGGGACTCCCCACATTTGACCGTCCCCCACTCAGACCCCACATCACAGCCATTCTCAACACAGTGAATAATGACTTTTTGCTGTCTGTTGTTAAAGTAAGAGGTGAACCAACTGTGAGCTACTCCCCGTATTCTGTAATGGTCCAACTTCTGGAGCAATATTTTGTGATCAACACAATCAAACGCCTTTGTTAAATCAAAAAATATGCCTAGTGTTCGAAACCTTTTGTTTAACCCATCCAGTACCTAACAGACAAAAGAGAATATAGCATTCTCAGTTTTTAAACAACTTCTAAAGCTGAACTGTACATTTGATAGCAAATTATGTGATATAAAATGATCAATTACCCTTACATACACAGCCTTTGCAGTAACTTTAACAAACACTGATGGCATAGAAATAAGTCTAAAATTGTCTACATTACCTTTTTCTCCCTTTTTATAAAGCAGCTTTACTACTGAGTACTTTAATCGTTCAGGAAAAATTACAAATATGGCTAAGTACAGGGCTAACATGTGCAGCACAGTACTTTAATATTCTGCTAGGCACTCCATCATATCCATGGGAGTCCTCAGTCTTCAGTGATTTAATTATTGACTCAATCTCCCCCTTGTCTCTATCACAGAGGAGTATTTCAGACATCAATCTCAGAAAGGCATTTGCCAAGAGAGTTCAATGATTCCCTATAGAAACTAAATTTTTATTTAATTCACCAGCAATGGTCAGAAAATGATTGTTAAATACTGTACATATATCTGATTTATCAGTAACAGAAATACTTTTACTACTGACTGACTTTATATCATTGACCTTGTGCTACTGACCACACACTTTCTTCTCAACTGACCATATGGTTTTAATTTTATCCTGTAAATTAGCTGTTCTATTTATGCACCACATACTCTTTGCCTTCCTAATAACATTTTTAAGCATCTTACTATACTGTTTGTAATGGGCAACTGTAGCTTGATTGTGACTACTTCTAACATTTTGATATCATTCCTGCTTTGTTCTACATGATATCCTTATCCCATTAGTCAGCCACCCAAGCTGCCTTTTACAGCTAGTACCCTGTTTAGAATGTTAAAATGGAAAGCAACTCTCAAAGAGCATGAGAAGTCTGTTAAGGAAAGCATTATATTTGTCATCTATGTTATCAGTACTACAAATATCCTGCTACTCTTGTTCCTTGACAAATTTTAAAAAAACTTCCTATTCCCACATAGTTTGTAATTATATGTGACATTTGTTTGAGTACAAAAGCCTTTTAGTGTTAAAATCTGTGCATCATGGCCTGAAAGGCCATTCAGCCTTTTACTAACAGAATGCCCATGTAGTAATGAAGAATGAATTATCTATGGCTGTGCTACTGTTCCCCTGCACCCTAGTTGGAAGAATCACTGTCTGCATCAGATCATATGAACTTAGGAGATCTACCAGCATCTTTTTTCTTGCACAATGATGTACAAAATTAATACTGAAGTCATCATGTATAACTGATTTCTGGTACTTTCTACATATTGAACAAGAACCCTCTCTAGCTTGAGCAGAAATGCTCTGAATTCAGAGTTGTTGTTGTTGTTGTTGTTGTTGTGGTCTTCAGTCCTGAGACTGGTTTGGTGCAGCTCTCCATGCTACTCTATCCTGTGCAAGATTCTTCATCTCCCAGTACGTACTGCAACCTACATCCTTCTGAATCTGCTTAATGTATTCATCTCTTGGTCTCCCTATACAATTTTTACCCTCCACACTGCCCTCCAATGCTAAATTTGTGATCCCTTGATTCAGAGTTAGGGGACCTATAAACAACAAAAATTTTATGTTTATTTTCATTAAATTGAACTGCCCCTGCGCAAGATTTAAATATCTGGCCTCGCAAAGAACTCCTTGTAAAACAGCCAGCTAATCTGTATCTTGGTAAAGGAAGCCTCTGAATTGTCAAATTATTTAAGTGGTGCTCTGATATACCAATAATGTCAGAATCAACATCTATCAGCAGTTCACTAACTTTGTCTCTAAAGCAGGTATACCTATCAGCTGACTTCAATCTAAAAAAGCTGCTGCTCTAACACCATCTACTACAGGAATTTTTTCATGAATGATCCCACCACCCCACACTACACTGTCACCTGTGTAAGCTTTGCCAGCTTCCCTTTCCCATACCTATTGAGGTGCTGGCCATGCCTAGTGAAACCAGATCTGCTGATAGACTCAACTGGCACCACTGCAATGTGGCCCATGTCCTATGCCATCAGTGCCTTCTCCAGCCCCATGTTAATGCACCTAACAGCCGCATTAAGATGAGGCTGATCGTGACGCTGAAACAGTTGCACGAAATGCACATTAGTGCCACCAGTTTTAGTAGCTATCTTTACCATGTCACCATCTACATCATATTCCCTGTCCCTATCAAGACTATTCCCTGCTCCACCCACTATCAATACCTGATCCTCCTTCGTAAAATTTCTACATAACTCCCCTATGATGTCAGTCACTTGAGCCAACTCTGCACTACACATCACAATGCTGGTGACCTGGTACTCACTCCCTGCCAGTGCTGGACCACACCGCTACTGTGTGAACTACCTAGCAGCAGAACCTTCTTCTTTCTGTTAGGCTTTGCAACTTAGGTCTCATAACTGCTAAGGACTGCTGCAGGTTTCCTACACCTACACCTACAGCTACAAGAGGCTCCTCTCCACTCAACTCTTGACAGTTGGTCAAATCTATTGTGTATATGTAAAGTGCAGCTGTCTGCATACCACCACCACCTCCTCCTCCTCCTCCTCCTCCTCCTCCTCCTCGTAGCTGCCTTCTTGTCAACTGCGAGTTCCCATTCTCCAGCACCCTTCACCCTCCGCAACCTATCTAGCTCCTCCTTAGCATACTGTAACTGCACCTGAAGGGCACAGATCTTACCCTCTTGCTCCTCTGTCAACGTATTTCTGCTACAGATTCTGTATTCCCAGGAGAGGATGTCACTAGAATGCCCACTGGCTTCCCCACTGCATTCCCCCCCAATGAAAATACTTTGAATAAATCCCACATTGTAACCCACTACTCACAAACCTATGACAAAGCCCACACTTCTCACTCATGGTAAAATTTTACTGTTACTGAAAAAAATTGAACGTCTACATTACCTAAGTTCAGTTTCACCAGTAAACTATTTATAGGACTAACAGTAGCGGTCTCTAAATTCTCTCTCTACTAAGAAAGCAACAACTTTCATTAAACTACTAAACCACAACTAATACCAGTACCAACAAAACTTCACAAAATGTACTAGCGAAAACCAAAAACTCGAGCGGCTACTGGAATGCTCAACAAAGTTAAAACAGTGAATGAAAATTTGTCCGAAATATTTCACTAGAAACAATAAGAAACATGAGCTGAAAAGTAAAGCATGAATTTTCTAAATGACATCAGCACACATTAAACTCTATAAAACACAGCAAGCAAATGTTTCCAAAAGTTTATTAAATCGTTATTTCACCACAAACAGCGCGAAACACTGTTGAGAACTATTAAATTTAATAACTATATATTAGTGCGCAAACAACTTGGTCAGTACTTAGCTTCATAACAGCTAAAGCTGGAACTGCATGCCGCAAAATATAAACACACTACTGAGGCGTGAGACTTGGACGAATGACGTAAGCACGTTCACAAATAACAAACCACTTGAGTCAGTAGCACAGAAAGAAAGACTGAGATTGATGAAAATCCACTGATAAGTTACTTTTACAGCAAATATTAACACAAATAAACTTTAAAATAAGTAACTGAAGACTAAAACTTTATAAAATATTGACAAGAAATTTCAACAGCAGTCCAGCACTCACGACGTCATACCAAAGACGTCACTTCCTTATGATCACTTTCCCATTGGTTACACTGGACACGTCATAGACCTGTTTGTGTAATGTAACATGCAATGTGTTAGCTCACAATACAGTGAGGTGTGCTACACCTGGGTTGAATGGACATGGTGGATTAACGATCAGTGGTGTGGTACACCAGCTAGCCAAATTCTGGTTTTTAGGCTATTTTTCCCTGCTTATTTAGACAAATTCTGGGAGTACCTCCAGTCTACATCTCAGAAAATATGATTAACAAATAGTTAAAACAACATAACACACAAAACGAAGTTAGTGTCATTTATAGGTTAAGTGGTTGCAGACGACTTCCCTCTCTTAGGATAAATGATGACTTGGGTGGCAGGAAGGACAGCCGGTTACAAGGCAAAGCTAAATTAAAAATGTGAAATCATGAAAAAGATTCCATCCCATACAATAAGATAAAACGTTAGGAAAGAGAGACAATAGGCATTTCATGATCAATACTTTAGAGGACCAAAGAACAGTTTACTCTGATTGGTATACAACAATTTGTTTGCCATAGGACATCAATGCCTTTGTTTTTCATCTTGAAAATAAATTGCAGCTATCATGCAGCAGTTCAAACTGTTCATTATTTGAAAGAGAAGAATGTCAAGTTAATGTCTCATCAACTGTATTTATATGATTTATAATCTGTAACAACCTCTATTGGTTCTAATATGTCCAAAAATCTTTAAATTATAAAGGAAAATGTTTTGACAGCTTGACAACTAATAAAGCAATTTTGTACCAAGAAATATTTTTCCGTAATTGTTTTTACAGCCATTTACAGGGCAGCTTTTGTATTGACCCATTCTTGCTGAAAAAAACAGAAAAATCAGCAGAGGGCCTTGCAAAACCACCAGCAATCTCATCCCCCCCTTCCTCCTCCCCCAAGGATTACACAGTTACCCACTACTCACAAATCTTCACAGCTCTGACACTTCTCACTGGTGATCATAAGTCACCAAAATCAACAAATAATAGAAATCAGATGTTTCTGTGGCTACCTTTATACATAGAAATAAAGTGAACTGAATTCCCACTTCCTACACTGTATAAGCTATAAAATTGAAATACTTATCTACAGTGTTGTTAGGCAGGCACTACTGCACTTGCTTCTAAATAATGTGAGAAGAAGCCAGTTGCTGGTAGTAAGGCGGCAGTTCACTAATTATGTAAATACCATTGACAGGTTACAAACACTATTTGAATACAGAATGAGATTTTCACTCTGCAGCGGAGTGTGCGCTGAATCAGTGCACTCTCCGCTGCAGAGTGAAAATCTCATTCTGGAAACATCCCCCAGGCTGTGGCTAAGCCATGTCTCCGCAATATCCTTTCTTTCAGGAGTGCTAGTTCTGCAAGGTTCGCAGGAGAGCTTCTGTAAAGTTTGGAAGGTAGGAGACGAGGTACTGGCAGAAGTAAAGCTATGAGTACCGGGCGTGAGTCGTGCTTCGGTAGCTCAGAGGGTAGAGCACCTGCCCGCGAAAGGCAAAGGTCCCGAGTTCGAGTCTCGGTCGGGCACACAGTTTTAATCTGCCAGGAAGTTTCACTATTTGAATATTTCACTATCATTTACGGGTTCCTTCTTCACTCATTAGAAGGTAGTTGCAAGACCTTACAAGATATTTCTGCCTAACTGTCCACAATAAGGCAGTTATGGCAGCATAAAAGTAATAAACAGGAAGTAAAAGCATAGTAATCCGTTAAATAAGACTCTTTAAAACCGCAATGCAACTTCTGATGACAAAAGGCTTGATCTGCTAAACTGACTAAACTTATAGACTAAAGCTGTCAGTAGTCTGTTAACTACAGAAAATGATCAAAATTGTGCTGTATCAGACCAACGCTTTGATTTTATATACTAATGATCAAAATTGTGCTGTATCAGACCAACGCTTTGATTTTATATACTTAAGAAATTCTTCAAGTTTAAATAAAAATCATTTGTCTGGAACTGCTTTCATGTTGTATTTAAGTCACGTTATGTGTCTGACACTTGGATTCAACTTTATCGCAAGTGATACACAGCAGAGTAGTTATTGCAGTGACAGTGAGTTTTCCCTGTTCTGTAGAAGGTAATGCAATATCTCCAAAGAGATGAAAAGAGGTGTATATACAGATTTCCCATTACAGAATGTCACTACTTCTTGATTTTTGTGCTGGTGAACCCTAATTGCTGTACAAATTGTATGTATATTAGGCATTATTTTTGGATAATCCAGATTCTTTTGATAGTCAAAATTGAGTTTACTTTTTGTGTCTAAATGTTTGACGTTAGTCATGTATACTGTACACTAAATGAAATATCATGAAAAGAAAGAATAAAATCTCTTAATGATTCATGTACTTAGTGAAAATTTGTGCTACTGAGAAAAAGATCTGTATTCCATTTTAAGCAAAGTAACATTGTGGATGATGTTCAATATCAGAAAACCCATTCATATATATTATATATTTTTATTTATATTTTACATATATCTTTATTTATTTATTTCAGTTTCGCTGCTTTGTAGAACAGTGCAGCACGTTATGCAACAATCCTCAGGAGCGACGCAGTCATTGTATTTCACAGCACAATTTCCCTCATGATTTCCGGTTTGATAGTACCAAAAAACAGAAGCACACATCAGCTGCAGGAGGTCAGATGGAGACAGATATTCGTCCTACAAATAGATCACATCTAAAACCAAAGACTTTCAGTTTTGGGCGAGGAGCAAGGAATTCCAAGAACTGGTTTAACCAAGGGAGAGGTAGAATGAAAAGTACTGATATTGACACAGTGATGAAAGATCTACAGGACAGTTTACCAGATCAAACATAACCTGTGAATAATATTTAATTTTCCCAGTTACATGAAGAGAAGTGCAAATAATACTTCAGAGAAAAAGTATTGAACATCAGATAGGCAGTTAAAATATTGTCATAGGTTTTGTGTGTGTATCCACCATTCAGTATTCAACTTTATGGTGAGCACTGACCTCTCATGACAGCTATTATTAATTTAATGATGTTATTTAGAGGCAGTACTGTTTCAATGTTGTTGTGGAGTGATTGTTTAAGAGATGATGTATTCAGATGTAACACAGTTACCAGTATAAAAACTTTGTTAATAAAAAGTATCAGCTGATATAATATCAGAATTGTGTCATTTTTCATTAGAAAATAAATAAATAAATAATAATTTTGTGCACGAACTTGATCCTGAGTGCAGGATGAAAAGTTTGGCCGTTGTTCAAAATTTCAAATACATTTAGCATATGGTTTTCTTGATAACTATCTTAAGTGATCATTACTTTACATTTCACAGCACTGGATAACCCCCCCCCCCCCCCTCCCTCCCTTGAATCATGGACCTTGCCGTTGGTGGGGAGGCTTGCATGCCTCAGCGATACAGATAGCCGTACTGTAGGTGCAACCACAACGGAGGGGTATCTGTTGAGAGGCCAGACAAACGTGTGGTTCCTGAAGAGGGGCAGCAGCCTTTTCAGTAGTTGCAGGGGCAACAGTCTGGATGATTGACTGATCTGGCCTTGTAACACTAACCAAAATGGCCTTGCTGTGCTGGTACTGCGAACGGCTGAAAGCAAGGGGAAACTACAGCCGTAATTTTTCCCGAGGGCGTGCAGCTTTACTATATGGTTAAATGATGATGGCGTCCTCTTGGGTAAAATATTCCGGAGGTAAAATATTCCCCCATTCGGATTTCTGGGCGGGGACTACTCAAGAGGATGTCGTTATCAGGAGAGAGAAAACTGGCATTCTATGGATGGGAGCGTGGAATGTCAGATCCCTTAATCGGGCAGGTGGATTAGAAAATTTAAAAAGGGAAATGGATAGGTTAAAGTTAGATATAGTGGGAATTAGTGAAGTTCGGTGGCAGGAGGAACAAGACTTTTGGTCAGGTGAATACAGGGTTCTAAATACAAAATCAAATAGAGGTAATGCAGGAGTAGGTTTAGTAATGAATAAAAAAAAATAGGAGTGCGGGTAAGCTACTACAAACAGCATAGTGAACACATTCTTGTGGTCAAGATAGATACGAAGCCCACGCCTACTACAGTAGTACAAGTTTATATGCCAACTAGCTCCGCAGATGACGAAGAAATTGAAGAAATGTATGATTAAATAAAAGAAATTATTCAGCTAGTGAAGGGAGACGAAAATTTAATAGTCATGGGTGACTGGAATTCGGTAGTAGGAAAATGGAGAGAAGGAAACGTAGTAGGTGAATATGGATTGGGAGTAAGGAATGAAAGAGGAAGCCGCCTGGTAGAATTTTGCACAGAGCACAACTTAATCATAGCTAACACTTGGTTCAAGAATCATAAAAGAAGGTTGTATACATGGAAGAAGCCTAGATAGATTGTATAATGGTAAGACAGAGATTTAGGAACCAGGTTTTAAATTGTAAGACATTTCCAGGGGCAGATGTGGACTCTGACCACAATCTATTGGTTATGAACTGTAGATTAAAACTGAAGAAACAACAAAAAGGTGGGAATTTAAGGAGATGGGACGTGGATAAACTGACTAAACCAGAAGTTGTACAGAGTTTCAGGGAGAGCATGAGGGAACAACTGACACGAATGGGGAAAAGAAATACAATAGAAGAAGAATCGGTAGCTTTGAGGGATGAAATAGTGAAGGCAGCAGAGGATAAAGTAGGTAAAAAGACGAGGGCTACTAGAAATCCTTGGGTAACAGAAGAAATATTGAATTTAATTGATTAAAGGAGAAAATATAAAAATGCAGTAAATGAAGCAGGCAAAAAGGAATACAAATGTCTCAAAAATGAGATCGACAGGAAGTGCAAAATGGGTAAGCATTGAAGGCTAGAGGACAAATGTAAGGATGTAGAGGCTTATCTCACCAGGGGTAAGATAGATACTGCCTACAGGAAAATTAATGAGACCTTTGGAGAAAAGAGAACCACTTGTATGAATATCAAGAGCTCAGATGGAAACCCAGTTCTAAGGATGTAGATGAAGATGAAAGGGGAGATATGATACTACGTGAAGATTTTGACAGAGCACTGAAAGACCTGAGTCGAAACAAGGCTCTGGGAGTAGACAACATTCCATTAGAACTACTGACAGCCTTGGGAGAGCCGGTCCTGACAAAACTCTACCATCTGGTGAGCAAGATATATGAGACAGGCGAAATACCCTCAGACTTAAAGAAGAATATAATAATTCCAATCCCAAAGAAAGCAGGTGTTGACAGATGTGAAAATT
The DNA here is from genome assembly GCF_023864275.1 of Schistocerca cancellata. Classification (NCBI taxonomy): domain Eukaryota; kingdom Metazoa; phylum Arthropoda; class Insecta; order Orthoptera; family Acrididae; genus Schistocerca; species Schistocerca cancellata. The sequence continues at coordinate 572,645,913 of NC_064633.1, read as the reverse complement.
ACCGAAGTATCAGTTTAATAAGTCATGGCTGCAAAATACTAACGCAAATTCTTTACAGATGAATGGAAAAACTAGTAGAAGCTGACCTCGGGGAAGATCAGTTTGGATTCTGTATTCCGTAGAAATATTGGAACACGAAGGCAATACTGACACTACGACTTACCTTAGAAGAAAGATTAAGGAAAGGCAAACCTACATTCCTAGCATTTGTAGACTTAGAGAAAGCTTTTGACAATGTTGACTGGAATACTCTCTTTCAAATTCTGAAGGTGGCAGGGGTAAAATACAGGGAGCGAAAGGCTATTTACAATTTGTACAGAAACCAGATGGCAGTTATAAGAGTCGAGGGACATGAAAGGGAAGCAGTGGCTGGGAAGGGAGTGTGAGAGGGTTGTAGCCTCTCCCCGATGTTATTCAATCTGTATATTGAGCAAGCAGTGAAGGAAACAAAAGAAAAATTCGGAGTAGGTATTAAAATCCATGGAGAAGAAATAAAAATGTTGAGGTTCGTGGATGACATTGTAATCCTGTCAGAGACAGCAAAGGACTTGGAAGAGCAGTCAAATGGAATGGACAGTATCTTGAAAGGAGGTTATAAGATGAACATCAACAAAAGCAAGACGAGGATAATGGAATGTAGTTGAATTAAGTTGGGTGATGCTGAGGGAATTAGATTAGGAAATAAGACACGTAAAGTAATAAAGGAGTTTTGCTATTTGTGGAGCAAAATAACTGATGACGGTCGAAGTAGAGAGGATATAAAATGTAGACTGGCAATGGCAAGGGAAGCGTTTCTGAAGAAGAGAAATTTGTTAACATTGAGTATAGATTTAAGTGTCTGGAAGTCGTTTCTGAAAGTATTTGTATGGAGTGTAGCCATGTATGGAAGTGAAACGGACGATAAATAGTTTAGATAAGAAGAGAATAGTAGCTTTTGAAATGTGGTGCTACAGAAGAATGCTGAAGATTAGATGGGTATATCACATAACTAATGAGGAGGTATTGAACAGAATTGGGGAGAAGAGAAATTTGTGGCACAACTTGACTAGAAGAAGGGATCGGTTGATAGGACATGTTCTTAGGCATCAAGGTATCACCAATTTAGTATTGGAGGGCAGCGTGGAGGGTAAAAATCGTATAGGGAGACCAAGGGATGAATACACTTAGCAGATTCAGAAAGATGTAGGTTGCAGTAGTTACTGGGAGATGAAGAAGCTTGCACAGGATAGAGTAGCATGGAGAGCTGCATCAAACCAGTCTCAGGACTGAAGACTGCAATAACAACAGCACTGGATAAAAATTAGTACTACACTGTGATAAAAAGATAGAAGCTGAATTGGAAGTCTATAAGAACTCTGCACCAGTTTTCAAGACTATTTATTGATAGATAAGTAAATGTATTCATGGTTGGTATGATACTGGTTAGTCCTGGATGGAACGGATACCATGGAAAGACTAAAGGTAACCCCTAATCATGTAGGTGACACATTGAACAGTATATAGTCACATAAACATTTAGCTCATAGCTAAGTTTTCAAATATTAATCTTCTTGAAAGGTAAAACACACACACACACACACACACACACACACACACACACACACACACACAAAGAGATGCATTGTCCCAGCTCTACAATTGCCTTGGCACTTTTTGGACAACCCCTTCACTTTTCTGCTGAAGAAATTACTTCCTGTATAATTTGGAGTGTCACAGAAGAAGACCCTCACATGAAGACAAGATATATTTTTATATTGTTATATGAACAGCTACATAATTTCCTAAATTTTGTTCTGCACATGGAGAGGCTGAGTGCACAGTGGAAGCCTATTATGTTGACTCCAGATCGGAAATGTTTGAGGAAGTGCATTTCAGAATGTTGTTTGAAAAACTCAGAGTGTAATTTGGAGGTCTACTGGTGGTGTTATGTGGAATGTGTGCCCATCATTACATGCTGGAGACAAGACTACAGCCAAAACAGTGGTTAGGCAAAGATAAAAATGGGAACTAGTTTTTTGCTGGTAAAAGTAATGGTAAATGTCTTTGAAACTTGTGGTGCATAATCATCATTGACTATTTGGAAAAGGGTACAACAGTGCCTGGCTCTTATTATGCAGCATTATTGGAGGGGTTACATAGTGATGTGAAGCAGAAGTGACCAAGATTTAAAAAGAAGACTAATAATAATTTCTTAGCATTGGTATGCAAATTCTAAGCAAAGCAACTTTGACCTGAAATTAGTACTGATGTATTTTGTGGATATTCTGGAATAACTTTTTAGTTTTGTAACAAATATTTTTGCTTTTTATTTTGACTTTGCAACGTAAGCTGTGCTCTACAAATTTAGTAAAAATTTTCATTTATAGAGTAGTGTGATAATGTTGGACATTTTGTTTATTGTATTGAAGTGCCTTTCATGGCTAGTAGGCCTGTCACATCATTATGACTTCCAAGACTTAGTTTTTCCCTCAGTGAGTTTCCACTGTATATTATTTTAATGGTAGTTATCATTTTGGATGTTTATGTAAAAATGTAGGTAAAGATGAAGGTGTTTAGGAAATCATGGAAATAGGGCAGGGATACTTTTGTAAAAGTTGCTAAACATCAATGGAAATAAGGCAGAGGGAAATGAGGAAGCCGGCCGGTGTGACCGTGTGGTTCTAGGCGCTTCAGTCTGGAATTGCGTGACCGCTGCGATCGCAGGTTCGAATCCTGCCTCGGGCATGGATGTGTGTGATGTCCTCAGGTTAGTTAGGTTTAAGTAGTTGTAAGTTCTAGGGGACTGATGACCACAGATGTTAAGTTCCATAGTGCTTAGAGCCATTTTTTGGAAATGAGGAGCAAGATGGACCAAATGGGACAGAAGTGGAAGAGGAAATAAAGACCACAAAAGGACCTTGACTGGATGAAGTAAGTGTGGAGAAGGTGAGAGCAGATGCCATTGTTGAAGTGCAGTGGCTCTGTCAGGTCATGAGAACAGTGTGGAAAGAAAGGAGAACTGAAAACTGGAAAAAAGGGAATCATAGTGCCAATTTTTAACACATCAGAGACCAGGCTTGAGCATAACTTGGGCTGCAACTTTAAATTAAAAAACTGTGCCCAAGTATAGGTCAGGCTACAGTTTTCTCGACACACAAGCCACCTATCACTTGAAAAATGGACTCACTTCATATGAGAACAGTGTACGGAAATCTCGCAACCTGCCCCATGACTGGTGCTGCCTTCTGTTGTCAGTTTCTAGAATTATTTCAAAGGAGACATTAGTGAACATAACAGCTGCTGTTGTAAATGGCTGAGCCAATCTGATCACAATGACATAATTCCATGTGTGTACGCTTTAAGTTTTGGGGTTTGCTGTAATTCTGCTACAAATGCATCACATTTGTTGAATGAACAACAAATTTTGGAAGCTCAAGAAGATGATATTGCTCAATAACTCACCTCACATTTATTTTCTGGGAAGTATAATTATACTTTCCATCATCATTATTGTAAAATTTGTAATCTGTCAAAGAACTAAAGGAAATATGAAAAATAAATCTTGAAGTTTGGCCCTTTTTTAATATGTATTACCCTTGAAGAAACATCAATTAAATATGTACCAGTAACACTGTAAACAACAGTATAAATGGCTGATTTCCTAAACCAAATATTCTTCTGAGTGGCCAATCTCCAAATTGTTAAGAAGAGTTGCAGGAAACTATTTCAAAATTGTAAGGGTGTTGCGTTGATGTGTTATACTATGAGGGTATTTGCGAAGATTTTGGAATAGAGAGTACAGAAGATAGTAGGAGGAGGATTGAGAAAGAAATTATATGAGTTTAGACCAGGAAGCTTGACAGTGGATCTAATTTTTGACACAAGGCATCTCCAAGAGAGACACTACGAACATGAGAGAATTTAGTAACAGTGTTCAGGGACACTGAGAAGCCATATGATAATGTGAAAAGAAGCAAGATGAGGGGAATTTAGAGGCTGACTATGAGAAGAATAATAGGAACTGCAAATTGTGTAAAAGTAGCTGGAGAGAAGACTAACTGAATTCAACAGAAAAATGGGGTGAAGTAGAGGAGTTCACTTTCCCCTCTAGTTTTCATAATCATTATGGATGAGATAATGGCAGTGTGAGTAGGAGCAATGGTGTTTGCCGAAGTGTGAGTAAATGGAGGAGGAGAGGTACAAGAAAGGGCAAATGCATGGGAGGAAGTGGTGGGACAGTATGGATTGAAATTAAATGTCAAGAATTGTTAAGTGATGGTGGCAATGAGAAATAAGAGGAGAATAGCAACAGGGGACCACCAAAAAGTGAGTGGATGTACCAGCAAAAAGTAAGCAAATACTATAACTAAAAAAGAAAAAGGCAGTTGAGCAGGATATAGTCTTGTGAGATGAAATTTCAGGACAGCTGAATAGAACTTACTAGAATAGATAGAGTAAGGAATGAGACAGTGAGAGAAATATTGAAAGAGAATCCCATGCAAGAGACCATAGAAAAGATGTTGTTGTTGTTGTGGTCTTCAGTCCTGAGACTGGTTTGATGCAGCTCTCCAAGCTACTCTATCCTGTGCAAGCTTCTTCATCTCCCAGTACCTACTGCAACCTACATCCTTCTGAATCTGCTTAGTGTATTCATCTCTTGGTCTCCCCCTACGATTTTTACCCTCCACGCTGCCCTCCAATACTAAATTGGTGATCCCTTGATGCCTCAGAATATGTCCTACCAACCGATCCCTTCTTCTGGTCAAGTTGTGCCACAAACTTCTCTTCTCCCCAATCCTATTCAATACTTCCTCATTAGTTATGTGATCTACCCATCTAATCTTCAGCATTTTTCTGTAGCACCACATTTCAAAAGCTTCTCTTCTCTTCTTGTCCAAACTATTTACCGTCCATGTTTCACTTCCATACATGGCTACACTCCATACAAATACTTTCAGAAATGACTTCCTGACACTTAAATCTATACTCGATGTTAACAAATTTCTCTTCTTCAGAAACGCTTTCCTTCCCATTGCCAGTCTAAGATAAGATAAGATTAAGATTGCATGGACATATTAAAAGGAAGTGAGTTGACAGGATACCAAGGCAGCCCCATGAAATGACAATAGGAGGCAACTTACCCAGAGGAAGACTGAGATACAGATAAATCATTGGAGTGAAGAAATGTGTGACGAGGAGAGGAGCAGACTGGGAAAGAATGGAGAGGGAAACATGTTGGATGAATGAGAAAAGATGGAGAAGCTTTGTTCTAAACAGACCCAGCCGGAGGCTGGAAATTGCAGATGATAGCTATGTATAAACTTACCATGAAAGGTAAACTTACTTTTCAAAACACAAAGTTGGTGCAGTGCATCCTTTGTAGCCTGAATTTCGAATTTCAACATATAAGGTTCTGTAATATCAGATCTGATTATGGTGGAGAGGAAAGAGTTGGCTGTGTAGCCTTACACCTGCAGTTCCACCTCTGTCTATCATGGGGGCATTTGTGTAAATATGGATCTAATATCATGATGGGCAAGAACAATCATGTAATAACTAGTTTCTCATGTTTGTTTGTTGGAAATATGATGAAATAAAAATAACTGGCTGGCAGTACTGGGGAAATTAGCTATCATATGTTTCCTTTTGCCCATAAAACAAGAAATATTAATATTTATTATGACGTATGCTATTACGTTTAATGAAGACCCGGAGTATCTAGGTGGCAAAAGAGAGTGAAGAGCAGGTGAAGCAGCCTTAAGAGATTAACTAGGATGAATCTGAGTTGTTACTCAGCCTTGAGTTCTGCTTATCAAATGTATATCAGACAATGTACCATGCTGAAGTTGAAGTTGCATGGTTTGCTTGCCTCAGTGGTTAGATTAGATTAGATTAGATTAATACTAGTTCCATGGATCATGAATACGATATTTCGTAATGATGTGGAACGAGTCAAATTTTCCAATACATGACATAATTAAGTTAATTTATCAACATACTTAAGTTAATATAACAACTTTTTCATTTTTTGTGTTTTTTATTTTTATTTTTTTTATATTTTTTTTTGTTTTTTGTTTTTAATTTATATCTAAAAATTCCTCTATGGAGTAGAAGGAGTTGTCATTCAGAAATTCTTTTAATTTCTTCTTAAATACTTGTTGGTTATCTGTCAGACTTTTTATACTATTTGGTAAGTGACCAAAGACTTTAGTGCCAGTATAATTCACCCCTTTCTGTGCCAAAGTTAGATTTAATCTTGAATAGTGAAGATCATCCCTTCTCCTAGTATTGTAGTTATGCACACTGCTATTACTTTTGAATTGGGTTTGGTTGTTAATAACAAATTTCATAAGAGAGTATATATACTGAGAAGCTACTGTGAATATCCCTAGATCCTTAAATAAATGTCTGCAGGATGATCTTGGGTGGACTCCAGCTATTATTCTGATTACACGCTTTTGTGCAATAAATACTTTATTCCTCAGTGATGAATTACCCCAAAATATGATGCCATATGAAAGCAACGAGTGAAAATAGGCGTAGTAAGCTAATTTACTAAGATGTTTATCACCAAAATTTGCAATGACCCTTATTGCATAAGTAGCTGAACTCAAACGTTTCAGCAGATCATCAATGTGTTTCTTCCAATTTAATCTCTCATCAATGGACACACCTAAAAATTTGGAATATTCTACCTTAGCTATATGCTTCTGATTAAGGTCTATATTTATTAATGGCGTCATACCATTCACTGTACGGAACTGTATGTACTGTGTCTTATCAAAATTCAGTGAGAGTCCGTTTACAAGGAACCACTTAGTAATTTTCTGAAAGACAGTATTGACAATTTCATCAGTTAATTCTTGTTTGTCAGGTGTGATTACTATACTTGTATCATCAGCAAAGAGAACTAACTTTGCCTCTTCATGAATGTAGAATGGCAAGTCATTAATATATATTAAGAACAACAAAGGACCCAAGACTGACCCTTGTGGAACCCCATTCTTGATAGTTCCCCAGTTTGAGGAATGTGCTGATCTTTGCATATTATGAGAACTACTTATTTCAACTTTCTGCACTCTTCCAGTTAGGTACGAATTAAACCAGTTGTGCACTGTCCCACTCATGCCACAATACTTGAGCTTGTCTAGCAGAATTTCATGATTTACACAATCAAAAGCCTTTGAGAGATCACAAAAAATCCCAATGGGTGGTGTTCGGTTATTCAGATCATTCAAAATTTGATTAGTGAAAGCATATATGGCATTTTCTGTCGAAAAACCTTTCTGGAAACCAAACTGACATTTTGTTAGAACTTCATTGTTACAGATATGTGAAGCTACTCTTGAATACATTACTTTCTCAAAAATTTTGGATAAAGCTGTTAGAAGGGAGATTGGACGATAATTGTTGACATCAGATCTATCCCCCTTTTTATGCAAAGGTATAACAATAGCATATTTCAGTCTATCAGGGAAAACGCCCTGTTCCAGAGAGCTATTACACAGGTGGCTGAGAATCTTACTTATCTGTTGAGAACAAGCTTTTAGTATTTTGCTGGAAATGCCATCAATTCCATGTGAGTTTTTGCTTTTAAGCAAGTTTATTATTTTCCTAATTTCAGAGGGAGAAGGGTGAGATTTCAATTGTATCAAATTGCATAGGTATAGCCTCTTCCATTAACAGCCTAGCTTCTTCTAATGAACACCTGGATCCTACTATATCCACAACATTTAGAAAATGATTATTAAAAATATTTTCAACTTCTGCCTTTTTGTTCGTAAAGTTTTCATTCAATTTGATGGTAATACTGTCTTCCTGTGCTGTTTCTCTATTAATAATATCCCAAATGGTTTTAATTTTATTATCAGAGTTGCTGATTTCAGACATGATACACATACTTCTGGATTTTTTAATAACTTTTCTTAATATAACACAGTAGTTTTTATAATGTTTGATAGTTTCTGGGTCATTACTCTTTCTTGCTGTCAGATACATTTCCCTTTTCCGGTTACAAGATATTTTTATACCCTTAGTAAGCCATGGTTTGTTACAAGGTTTCTTACGAGTATATTTAACTATTTTCTTGGGGAAGCAGTTTTCAAATGCATTTACAAAAATGTCATGAAATAAATTATATTTTAAATTGGCATCAGGTTCACGGTACACCTCATCCCAGTCTAACTGCTGTAGGCTTTCCCTGAAATTTGCTATTGTTAAATCGTTGACTGAACGTACTACTTTGGAGGACTGTTTAGTATTGCTGAATGGAGCTATGTCATATATTGTAACTAGCTGTGCACCATGATCAGAAAGACCATTCTCAACAGGCTGAGCATTTATCTGGTTAAACTTATCTTGGTCTATAAAGAAGTTATCTATCAGTGAGCTGCTATCCTTCACCACCCGAGTAGGAAAATCAATAACGGATGTCAAATTGAAAGAACCGAGTAATACTTCAAGGTCATTTTTCCTATTACCCTCTTTCAGAGAATCTACATTGAAGTCCCCACAAATAATAATTTGCTTCCCCCTGTCTGACAGATAGCACAACAAGGAGTCCAAATTTTTCAGAAACAGATGAAAATTTCCTGATGGGGACCTGTATACAGTTACAGTGGTACAGATAAACCTTACTTTAGGTGTTACAACAGTGGGGAAACTTGACTAACCTCAGGTTCCTGACTAGGGGAGCAGCCTTTTCAGTAGTTGTGTGTGCAATGGTCTATATGATTGATTTATGTGACCTTGTAACATTAGTCAGCATAGCCTTACTGTGTTGGTACTGCAGACAGCTGAAAGCAAGAGGAAAACACAGCTGTTGTTTTTTCTGACGACATCAGCCTTACTGTGTGGTGTATTGATGATGACATCCTCTAGGGTAAAATATTCCAGAGATAAAGTTGTCATCCATTTCTATCTCTGGCCCTCGACTACTAAGGAGGGTGTTCCCACCGTGAAAAATAAAACTTGTGTTCTAGGGGTTGGAGGGTAGAGTGCCAGAATCCTTAATCATATAGGTAAGTTAAATTTAAAAAAGGAAATGGATTGCGTGAAGTTAGATACAGTGGGAATTAGTGAAGTGCTGTAGCATGAAGAACAGGACTTCTGGTCAGGTGAGTAAAAAAATCAAATGGGGGTAATGCAGGAGTAAGTGTAATAATGAATAAATAGAAAAAGGGATGTGGGTAAGGTACTGTGAATAGGATAGTGAATGCAGCATAATAGCCAAGACAGACACAAAGTCAACATCCTCAACAGTAGTACTAGTTTGAAAGAATGTATGTTGGGATAAAATAAAGTATTCAGATAATTAAGTGGAATGAAATTTTAATTGTAATGGCATCTTAGAATTCGGCAATAGGAAAAGGGAGAGAAGGAAAAATAGTAGGAGAACATAGTCTGGTGGAAAGGGGAGTTACCTAGTAGAATTTTGCACAGAGTGTAATTTACTGTTGCTAACACTTGGCTTAAGAATAACAATAAAAAATGGTTATATACTTGTAACAGACTTGTAGACAGATAAGACAGATTTTGATCCAATTTTAAACATTTCCAGTGTTCATGAACCAGAGATTAAAACCCAATAAATTGCAAAAGATGGGCACTGAAGGAGGTAAGTACTGCACAAACTGAATCAACCAGAGTTTATTGAGAGTTACAGAGGGAGCATTAAGCAATAATTGACTGAAACAGAGGAAGGGAATACTATTGAAGATGAAATGGTAGAAAGCTAAAGAAGAATGCATGTCCAAGGGAAAAACAGGTGCTACTTGTAGGAAAATTAAAGAGAGAAAACAGAAGCATGTATGTGTATATAGAGAGCTCAAATGGCAAGCCCAATACTAAGCAAAGAAGGGAAAGCTGAAATGTGGAAGTAATATATAGAAGGGCTATACAAGTAAAATTTATGTATTTATCATGTCAAAAGTATATATAGTTGACATAATTATACAAGTAAAATGAACTTAAAGATAATATCATAGAAATGCAAGAAGAAACAAATGGAGATGAGATGGGAGACATGGTGCTATGGTAAGAATGAAACAGTCCCACAGTCTGGCCACAGAGGAGCATTCCCCTCATAACTCAGTACCATCTGGAACTGGAGCAACTGAATTACATTCTCCGCCAGGGCTTTGATTACCTCTCGTCGTGCCCTGAAATGAGAAATGCCCTTCCCACTATCTTTCCCACCCCTCCCACCGTGGTATTCCGCCGTCCACTGAACCTACACAATATACTTGTCCATCCCTACACAACCCCTGCTACTAATCCCTTACCTCATGGCTCATACCCCTGTAATACACCCAGATGCAAGACCTGTCCCATACATCCTCCTACCACCACCTACTCCAGTCCAGTCACTAACATTATCTATCACATCAAAGGCAGGGCTACCTGTAAAACCAGTCATGTGATCTACAAGATAAGCTGCAACTACTGTGCTGCATTCTATGTAGGCATGACAACCAGCAAGCTGTCTGTCCGCATGAACGGCCACCGACAAACTGTGGCCAGAAAACAAGTGGACCACCCTGTTGCTGAACATGCTGCCAAACATTATATCCCTCATCTCAGTGACTGCTTCACAGCCTGTGCCTTATGGATCCTTCCCACCAACACCAGCTTTTTTGAATTGCGCAGGTGGGAACTTTCCCTGCAATAGATCCTACCTTCCCGTAACCCTCCTGGCCTCAACCTTCGTTAGTCATTGTCCTCACCCATCCAGCCCCCTCCCTGTTCCTATTCCAGCACTACACAGCCGTCATTTCACCGCTATACGCAGTCTTTTAATTTCTTTTATTTTTATTTCTCTCCTTTACGCTACTTACCCCCTCCCCTCTCTGCACCTTCTCTCCTACCCTCGGTCTAAACTGCAACGCTTCACTGTCTGCCACTCCCACCATACTATCCCTCCCCCTCCCCACCCCAGCCTCCTCCTTACCCCCACCCAGTCGCCACTCCAATCATGCACTGGTGCTGCTTCTCGCAGTGTGGTTTCAGTCATTTGAAATGTTTGTCTTGTAAGATATATCTCCAAGTCTGTCTGTACAGCATTTGGACCATGCCACCTTGGGAATAAGACAAATTGCACCGTCATTACATTTTTAATGATGGATGAAAGGATATTAAGATGACATCAATAAAGAAATGATGTCATTGAAATCTTTTGATTGCATCTTATACATAGACATGTTCAAATACTTTATCCCACTCTTGTGGAACAGTGAGTTCCTGATTGGAAAGTTTAGCCTTTTTATGGTGTGGTGAATGCTGTGTGGGCTTTGAGGAGTTACTTCAGGCAAATTTCTTTTGTGTTGTGAAAAAAAAGGTGTTTGTGTGTATATGCTATTTGGATTTTTGTTATGGCTAGCAGAATTATCGGACCAGAATCCTAGTTTTGTGTTTGAGATGATCTTCAGCCCATTTTAACTCACATGATATATGTCATTACTGACCTGTCAGTCAATTGGTTCCTCTCAAACCACTCAGTAGCCATTGTTGCATGCTATTTCATGAATAACTAAGTCAAATGTCTAGAGCTTGTACAAATAAAATTACTGACCTTTGTTGAGATGTGGCACTGGAAGACATTTCTAATGGTCCAAGGTGATTTATATGATCTGCTTTTGTCTCTTCATTAGTTAGTTTCTTGATCCATGGATCTTTTGCATGATAGATCATAATGATGTGGAATGAGTTATTTTGCATTCACATTGCAAATTAATTTGTACATATGGTTACATTCGAACATTTCTGAGTTGATTTTCTTACTTTCTTTCTTTATTTTTTTTTCAAAAGGAAGAATATATACAGATGTTGTGGATTAATAAGTCCTACCCACCACCTTTTACACAGCACAGTAATAGAAGTTCTTCTACAGCATAGGAGTTTCCAAGAAAAACTTTCTCAATTTGTTTTGCAATTTTGCTTTGCACCCCTTTTCGTGCTGGACGTGCAGACCACGTGAGACGATGCTTCATCCAGTCCCAAACATGCTCAATGGGGGACAGATCCGGAGATCTTGCTGGCCAGGGTAGTTGACTTACACCTTCTAGAGCACGTTGGGTGGCACGGGATACATGCGGACGTGCATTGTCCTGTTGGAACAGCAAGTTCCCTTGCCGGTCTAGGAATGATAGAACGATGGGTTCGATGACGGTTTGGATGTACCGTGCACTATTCAGTGTCCCCTTGACGATCACCAGTGGTGTACGGCCAGTGTAGGAGATCGCTCCCCACACTATGATGCCGGTGTTGGCCCTGTGTGCCTTGGTCGTATGCAGTCCTGATTGTGGCGCTCACCTGCACGGCGCCAAACACGCATACGACCATCATTGGCACCAAGGCAGAAGCGACTCTCATCGCTGAAGACGACACGTCTCCATTCGTCCCTCCATTCATGCCTGTCGCGACACCACTGGAGGCGGGCTGCACGATGTTGGGGCGTGAGCGGAAGACGGCCTAACGGTGTGCGGGACCGTAGCCCAGCTTCATGGAGACGGTTGCGAATGGTCCTCGCCGATACCCCAGGAGCAACAGTGTCCCTAATTTGCTGGGAAGTGGCGGTGCGGTCCCCTACGGCACTGCGTAGGATCCTACGGTCTTCTACATCTACATCTACATCTATACTCCGCGAGCCACCTTACGGTGTGTGGCGGAGGGTACTTATTGTACCACTATCTGATCCCCCCTTCCCTGTTCCATTCACGAATTGTGCGTGGGAAGAACGACTGCTTGTAAGTCTCCGTATTTGCTCTAATTTCTCGGATCTTTTCGTTGTGATCATTACGCGAGATATATGTGGGCGGTAGTAATATGTTGCCCATCTCTTCCCGGAATGTGCTCTCTCGTAATTTCGATAATAAACCTCTCCGTATTGCGTAACGCCTTTCTTGAAGTGTCCGCCACTGGAGCTTGTTCAGCATCTCCGTAACGCTCTCGCGCTGACTAAATGTCCCCATGACGAATCGCGCTGCTTTTCGCTGGATCATGTCTATCTCTTCTATTAATCCAACCTGGTAAGGGTCCCATACTGATGAGCAATACTCAAGAATCGGACGAACAAGCGTTTTGTAAGCTACTTCTTTCGTCGATGAGTCACATTTTCTTAGAATTCTTCCTATGAATCTCAACCTGGCGCCTGCTTTTCCCACTATTTGTTTTATGTGATCATTCCACTTCAGATCGCTCCGGATAGTAACTCCTAAGTATTTTACGGTCGTTACCGCTTCCAATGATTTACCACCTATGGCATAATCGTACTGGAATGGATTTCTGCCCCTATGTATGCGCATTATGTTACATTTATCTACGTTTAGGGAAAGCTGCCAGCTGTCGCACCATGCATTAATCCTCTGCAGGTCTTCCTGGAGTACGTACGAGTCTTCTGATGTTGCTACTTTCTTGTAGACAACCGTGTCATCTGCAAATAGCCTCACGGAGCTACCGATGTTGTCAACTAAGTCATTTACGTATATTGTAAACAATAAAGGTCCTATCACGCTTCCTTGCGGTACTCCCGAAATTACCTCTACATCTGCAGATTTTGAACCGTTAAGAATGACATGTTGAGTTCTTTCTTCTAGGAAATCCTGAATCCAATCACAAACCTGGTCCGATATTCCGTAAGCTCGTATTTTTTTTCATTAAACGTAAGTGCGGAACCGTATCAAATGCCTTCCTGAAGTCCAGGAATACGGCATCAATCTGCTCGCCAGTGTCTACGGCACTGTGAATTTCTTGGGCAAATAGGGCGAGCTGAGTTTCACATGATCTCTGTTTGCGGAATCCATGTTGGTTATGATGAAGGAGATTTGTATTATCTAAGAACGTCATAATACGAGAACACAAAACATGTTCCATTATTCTACAACAGATTGACGTAAGCGAAATAGGCCTATAATTATTCGCATCTGATTTATGACCCTTCTTGAAAATGGGAACGACCTGCGCTTTCTTCCAGTCGCTAGGTACTTTACGTTCTTCCAGCGATCTACGATAAATTGCTGATAGAAAGGGGGCAAGTTCTTTAGCATAATCACTGTAGAATCTTAAGGGTATCTCGTCTGGTCCGGATGCTTTTCCGCTACTAAGTGATAGCAGTTGTTTTTCAATTCCGATATCGTTTATTTCAATATTTTCCATTTTGGCGTCCGTGCGACGGCTGAAGTCAGGGACCGTGTTACGATTTTCCGCAGTGAAACAGTTTCGGAACACTGAATTCAGTATTTCTGCCTTTCTTCGGTCGTCCTCTGTTTCGGTGCCATCGTGGTCAACGAGTGACTGAATAGGGGATTTAGATCCGCTTACCGATTTTACATATGACCAAAACTTTTTAGGGTTCTTGTTTAGATTGTTTGCCAATGTTTTATGTTCGAATTCGTTGAATGCTTCTCTCATTGCTCTCTTTACGCTCTTTTTCGCTTCGTTCAGCTTTTCCTTATCAGCTATGATTCGACTACTCTTAAACCTATGATGAAGCTTTCTTTGTTTCCGTAGTACCTTTCGTACATGATTGTTATACCACGGTGGATCTTTCCCCTCGCTTTGGACCTTAGTCGGTACGAACTTATCTAAGGCGTACTGGACGATGTTTCTGAATTTTTTCCATTTTTGTTCCACATCCTCTTCCTCAGAAATGAACGTTTGATGGTGGTCACTCAGATATTCTGCGATTTGTGCCCTATCACTCTTGTTAAGCAAATATATTTTCCTTCCTTTCTTGGCATTTCTTATTACACTTGTAGTCATTGATGCAACCACTGACTTATGATCACTGATACCCTCTTCTACATTCACGGAGTCGAAAAGTTCCGGTCTATTTGTTGCTATGAGGTCTAAAACGTTAGCTTCACGAGTTGGTTCTCTAACTATCTGCTCGAAGTAATTCTCGGACAAGGCAGTCAGGATAATGTCACAAGAGTCTCTGTCCCTGGCTCCAGTTCTGATTGTGTGACTATCCCATTCTATACCTGGTAGATTGAAGTCTCCCCCTATTACAATAGTATGATCACGAAACTTCTTCACGACGTTCTGCAGGTTCTCTCTGAGGCGCTCAACTACTACGGTTGCTGATGCAGGTGGTCTATAGAAGCATCCGACTATCATATCTGACCCACCTTTGATACTTAGCTTAACCCAGATTATTTCACATTCGCATTCGCTAATAACTTCACTGGATATTATTGAATTCTTTACTGCTATAAATACTCCTCCACCATTGGCGTTTATCCTATCCTTGCGGTATATATTCCATTCTGTGTCTAGGATTTCGTTACTGTTCACTTCCGGTTTTAACCAACTTTCCGTTCCTAATACTATATGCGCACTATTTCCTTCAATAAGAGATACTAATTCAGGAACCTTGCCCTGGATACTCCTGCAGTTTACCAATATTACGTTAACTTTTCCTGTTTTTGGTCTCTGAGGACGGACGTTCTTTATCAACGATGATAATGTCCTCTCTGGTAAGCCGTCAGGTATTTTATCGTTTCGCCCAAGGGGGGGTCCCTCTAACCTAAAAAACCCCCGTGTGCACGCCACACGTACTCTGCTACCCTAGTAGCTGCTTCCGGTGTGTAGTGCACGCCTGACCTGTCTAGGGGGGCCCTACAGTTCTCCACCCAATAACGGAGGTCGATGAATTTGCAACCATTATAGTCGCAGAGTCGTCTGAGCCTCTGGTTTAGACCCTCCACACGGCTCCAAACCAGAGGACCGCGATCGACTCTGGGCACTATGCTGCAGATATTAAGCTCAGCTTGCACTCCGCGTGCGATGCTGGTTGTCTTCACCAAATCAGCCAGCCGCCGGAAGGAACCAAGGATGGCCTCAGAACCCAAGCGGCAGGCGTCATTCGTTCCGACATGTGCTACTATCTGCAGCCGGTCACACCCAGTGCGTTCAATAGCTGCCGGAAGGGCCTCCTCCACATTACGGACGAGACCCCCCGGCAAGCACACCGAGTGCACACTGGCATTCTTCCCCGACCTACCCGCTATTTTCCTGAGGGGCTCCATAACCCGCCTAACGTTGGAGCTCCCTATAACTAATAGGCCCGCCCTCTGTGACTGTCGGGACCTTGCCGGAGAATCGGCCACTGGCCCAACAGGCGAGGCATCCTGTGGTGGCTCGGAAACGATGTCATCACCACTAGGAAGCACCCCGTACCTGTTGGAAAGGGGTAAGGCAGCTGCCACGCGGCCAGATCCCACCTTCGCCTTTCGGCCAGGCACGCGAGAGCCCACCACTGTCCGCCATTCACCCTGGAGTGGTGGCTGACCGGTAAGATGCTCACTGCCGGAAGAAGCAGCGACATCAGGGATTCCATGTGATTCCAAGGCCACCGGAGTAGGCATAGGTCTCACCACAGTTGCCCCAACGCCACTACGAGCCGACGCCTGCGCCTCGAGCTCGATGAGCCTAACAGACAAAGCCTCCACCTGCCCCCGAAGAGTGGCCAATTCTCCTTGCGTCTGCTCACAACAACCACAGTCCCTACACATGACTATGTTTACCCTACCCTATACGGTGACAAATTCCCAAGATAATCTTCTGATGAGCTACTCTGATAATCAAGAAACACTCACTGAAATACGAGACGCGAAAACTACGCTAGGTTTTCCCAGAAAAACTATTTAAAAGCTAAGCGCAGCAAATAAGTACAAAAACGCTTTATACAAACAGTACTCGCTGCTGCTGGTGCTCTCGCTCTGGCTGTCACAAGACAACTGCTGATTCAAGTGACTAGTGGCTAACGGCCGCGAAACAAACAAATGACGGTTTTAGGGCGCTTTCTGTTCTAAACGATCAAGAAAACACTAAGAAATCTAACACGAAAACTACGTAAAGTTTTATCAATAACTGTTAGTTACTATGCAGAGCAGATAAACACAAATAGAATCCCTTCCTTAGTGGAAGGTCGTAAACAAAATGCAAAATAAACGCTTTATACAAACAGTACTGTGCTGCTGCTGGTGCTCTCGCTCTGGCTGTCACAAGACAACTGCTGATTCAAGTGACTAGTGGCTAACGGCCGCGAAACAAACAAATGACGGTTTTAGGGCGCTTTCTGTTCTAAACGATCAAGAAAACACTAAGAAATCTAACACGAAAACTACGTAAAGTTTTATCAAGAACTGTTAGTTACTATGCAGAGCAGATAAACACAAATAGAATCCCTTCCTTAGTGGAAGGTCGTAAACAAAATGCAAAATAAACGCTTTATACAAACAGTACTGTGCTGCTGCTGGTGCTCTCGCTCTGGCTGTCTTGGCGTGCATCCGTGCGTTGCTGCGGTCCGGTCCCAGGTCGACGGGCACGTGCACCTTCCGCCGACCACTGGCGACAACATCGATGTACTGTGGATACCTCACGCCCCACGTATTGAGCAATTCGGCGGTACGTCCACCCGGCCTCCCGCATGCCCACTATACGCCCTCGCTCAAAGTCCGTCAACTGCACATACGGTTCACGTCTGCGCTGTCGCGGCATGCTACCAGTGTTAAAGACTGCGATGGAGCTCCGTATGCCACGGCAAACTGGCTGACACTGACGGCGGCGGTGCACAAATGCTGCGCAGCTAGCGCCATTCGACAGCCAACACCGCGGTTCCTGGTGTGTCCGCTGTGCCGTGCGTGTGATCATTGCTTGTACAGCCCTCTCGCAGTGTCTGGAGCAAGTATGGTGGGTCTGACACACCGGTGTCAATGTGTTCTTTTTTCCATTTCCAGGAGTGTAGATGTCTACAAGATGATCATGGGTGAGCACCACATATTAGTCTTACAGAACATTTTTGTGCAATGAAGACCATCTTTCTTAAAGATGAGTTGCCCCAGAACATGATTCCATATGACATTATTGAATGAAATTTGTCTCTCCCCAAGATTTGCAATGATTCTAAGTGCAAAAGTGGCTGAGCTAAGTTGTTTTAGAGCTTGTGACATTCGCCTGCTTTATTCCTTCAGCAATAGCCCTCAGTGTTGACATACTGCATTTTTATACTGGCTGAAAAATGGGGGGGGGGGGGTAGAAATTCAACACTGACTACTGTAAATGACGAAGCCGACAGTTACACAGTTGCGTTTCACAGTTCTTTTCTTTCACTGTTCACAACCCCTCCCCACACACATTTCACAGTTATCTGGCCAGTTCACTATCGGTTGATAAGACTCATTAATAGGTTGCAGGCAATATCAGCATAGTGCAACAACAGTTTGCTGTTGAACATTCATGAGCAGTAAAAACCTAACCACACAGTTCACAGTTTTTGCAGAATAATACGGCACGTGTGACATTATTTCATAAATAATTTGAACAGGTATTGTCATTACTTGATCTAACACATGGCCTATTTGTGCTGCACTCATTTCACTGTTAAGTTGATGTATTGTTGTTGCTTGAAACAGTACATAAATCCCTTCTGAAAATCGGCCATGGACTGACTGTCTCACAACCAAAAATCTATCCTTTGCATATCCTCACAATAATAGGCACTGAAACTATTCTTTGTTCGATGTTTTAAGTTACAGAAATTACAATTAAAACGTATCCCATTCAATTAAGAGAATACATCGAAAAGTTCCTTCTTTTTAACAGTTTATTCTATCACAGAGATTAGGCCAAATTATTTGTTTAAATAATGAAATTAACAGATATAGTTATACAAACAATACTTTTGACAAACCTGGTAATTATTTTGGATTTGCTAATAAGTTTTTGAATAGAGCCAAATAAATGCTTTAAGAATCCTAGCAGTTCCCCTTCCAAATGTTTATACCTATTAAAGAATTTAGAACCTAAGCCACAAAACAATTATTGATTTCACCCCAGAACAAAAGATATTAACTAGGAATAGTCAAAATAAATTAGGAAATTAATTACATACACAAAACTAAGCACAAAATTAGACCTGGTCCTATTTTCCTTAAGACTGTGGGCCGACCTTTCTGTTTTATGGAAATGAAGATTATACTCACGCATGTTAATGGTAATTAGGCCAAAATGAAAATAAAATGTATTTAAGGAGGCAGATGGAAAAACAAGAGAGGAAGTAAATAGATCCCAGCTTGCTTCGTCACAAGCTCGAAAATGTGTGTCTTTTTTTTTTTTTTTTTTTTTCCCCCCAACTTAAATCCTGATCAGTATTGACACCTAAAATTTTTTTAGTTTCCACCCTATTTATTATTTCCTCACTATGTGTTACACTTATTATTGGTGTAGTACTCCTGGACGTGCAGAACTGAATATGTCGTGACTTTAAAATTGAGGACAAGACTATTCACAGAAAATTAGTCAATGATATTTTATCTACTTTATTTACCATTTCTTCTATTTCTGTGTGTGTGCTTGGATGTATTACAATACTGGTGTCACCTCTAAAGAGAACTAATTCTGCTTGTTGTATATTAGACAGAACATTGTTGACATATATGAATAGCTTTAGTGGACCTCAGACTGAGCCTTGTGGAACCCCATACATGTTTTCTCCACAGTCAGAATTATGCCCCCCAGACTAGCCTATATTGACTAAATTACCTTATGCAGTATCTTGGTTAAATTTGACATTATCCATTGGCTGCTTTTGCCATCAGTCCCACAAAACTTTAATTTATCTAGGGGGATACTGTGATTCACACAGTCAAATGCCTTAGATAGATAACAGAAAATACCAACTGGAGCTATTTTATTATTCAATGCTTGTAAAATCTGATTAGTGAACATGTAAATGGCATTCTGAGTGAGCAACCCTTCTGAAACCCAAATTGTGTTTTGCTGACGATATTATTGTTGCTAAGATGAGACACTATTCTAGAATACATCACCTGTGAATACCTGCGCATAGCTCCTTGATTCTGATAGTTCATTCCAGCTGCATTGTCTTCTTCTCCTTCAAAATTTTTTTTAAAATCTGTCAGTCATCATATGTGTTATTACTTGGGCAATGGAAAGAAGGACTGAACTCTTCAGTGAAAATTTTCCTGTAAAACCATTTCTTTTCTGTGTTCTCTGAAGTAAAATTACTTTTCTTGCACACTGTTACATACACGCTGTAGACAATTGATATGTTAAGGCAATAGTCAAGATACTTCTTCTGTGACACTTCTCTGTAGTAGTGGCTATCATACTTTGGAGCTCTCACATGTAATAGATCACTGTTTAATCCCAAGAATTTGATATTGTTCTCCTTTGCCTCTACATCCTCATATCTGAAGCATGTGCTGGATGGAATCTTTTACAGTTTCTGACGTACATATTCAGAGTCTTTTCAGAGTTTGACGATGACAGGGAATTGGATGCAAACAATTTATTATTGATGTTGATGAAAGTTTTATTAACAGTTCTCTCTAAAACTACACTCAATTGGTCTGCTGTTTATGTCAATATTTGTAAGCTGCAGACAACACTAACTTAGCACATGATAGTGCTACAGATGTTAGGTCATTAATGCACCTGCCTAAAAGGAATTGCTCTGAGACTCAGCTATGAAGAATATTTTATATAATTATCTACCAGTCAAATGACGATTGACAGCTCAATTTATTAATCCAACTAAAATCCTTTGTTTGCTATTATAGAGACATGACATGAAAATAATTTTCTTCAGTACTCAATGGCAACATAATGCTTCCATTTTCTCGAAAGAATAATATTATTTACAAAGACAGTCTGCCATTTCAACACAAAACATGAGATAAATTATGAACATGAAAGTTCAGAATGAGTTAATCTGGAGTGAGATCACTTCTTGTCACACATAAACCTCAATCCTGTTCCATTAAATAAGAAAAGGCTACATGTAAATTGAATAAAGCAGCGAAACTTTGAAAAATACAACAAAACTGAAATGATTTTCAAGGACTTCTACGGAAAAGGAAAATGGAAATCTGGGAGTATATCCAGGAAAATCTGGCAAGTACAGCCAAGGAAAGTGTACCATTACAACACAGGCCTAGGCACTGGTAGTGGACTGAAGAGTGCTATGAGCAGATGCCTATTTTTTATTTATTTTATTTGGTATGTGTACTCCATGGATCCGTACATGCGAGTGATTCGCTTGGATGTGGAACATGTCAGTACAATTGTACAAATACAATTAATGTGACAGAATAGTAATATAATACAATGATATAGATATTAATAAGTATCACTTTTTCTCATTTAAAAGCTGTCATTTAACTAGTATAGCAATTCACACTATAACATTATAACTATAATATTAACACTATAACATTAACATAATATTGTATCATCCATCTAATAACTAATAGACTAAATACATCTATTATTAAGGTAGTGCATTATTTCTGGAAAAGAATTCATCTAAGGAATACAGTGGATGGTCAAGCAAGTATTTTTTGATGTACCTTTGAACAGCATTTCATTTTATCTTGTACATTTAACATAATTAGGCAATGCATTAAAAGTCTTTAGAGCAGCATACTTTACTCCCTTCTGGACAAGTGATAAATTTATTAGTTCGACATGTAGATCATATTTACCTCTAGTATTGTAGTTATGGTATGAACAATTTTTTTTCATACTCTTTGTCTTTATTAACAACATTCATCAGTGTGTATATGTACTGACATGTTGTAGTCAGTATACCTAACTGACAAGGGAACATCCCCATCGCACCCCCCTCAGATTTAGTTATAAGCTGGCACAGTGGGTAGGCCTTGAAAAACTGAACACAGATCGATTGAGAAAACAGGAAGAAGTTGTGTGGAACTATGAAAAAATAAGCAAAATATACCAACTGGGTCGTCCATGCGTAAGATAGGCAATATTAAGGGAAATGCGAGGCGAGGAGCGCCGTTGTCCCGTGGTTAGCGTGAACAGCTGCGGAACGAGAGGTCCTTGGTTCAAATCCTCCCTCGACCGAAAATTTTAACTTTTTATTTTCAGTTTATGTGAAAAACTCTTATGTTTTCATCACTTTTTTTGGAGTGATTATTACATCCACAATGAAACCTAAATCGGGCAAGGTAGAAGAAACTTTTCACCCATTCGCCAATTGTACTAGTTAGGTGGGTCGACAACATATTCCTGTCATGTGACGCACATGCTGTCACCAGTGTCGTATACAAAATATCAGACGTGTTTTCCTGTGGAGGAATCGGTTGACCTATGACCTTGCGATCAAATGTTTTCGGTTCCCATTGGAGAGGCACGTCCTTTTGTCAACTAATCACACGGTTTTGCGGTGCGGTCGCAAAACAGACACTAAACTTATTACAGTGAACAGAGACGTCAATGAACGAACGGACAGATCATAACTTTGCGAAAATAAAGAAAGCAAAATTTTCACTGGAGGGCAGATTTGAACCAAGGACTTCTCGTTCCACAGCTGTTCATGCTAACCACGGGACCACGGCGCTCCTCGCCTCACATTGCCCTTAATATTGCATATCTTACGCATGGACGACCCAGTTTGTATATTTTGCTTATTTTTTCATAGTTCCACACAACTTCTTCCTGTTTTGTCGATTGATCTGTGTTCAGTTTTTCAAGGCCTATCCATTGTGCCAACTTATAACTAAATCTGAGGGGGGTGCGATGGGGATGTTCCCTTGTGAGTGAAAAGTTCTCTACATGAGGTTTGTGGAGGTACCCCACACATGATTCTGACTGCTCCCTTCTGAGCAGTTAAGATTTTTTTTTAGGCCAGTGAATTGCCCTAGAAAATTATTCAATAACTCATTGATTAGTGAAAGTATCCAAAGTAAGCTGATTTTAAAATGTTGATGTCCCCAAAATGAGTAATGATTCTTAAAGCAAAAGTTGCTGGTGAAAGCCTTTTTAGAGTAAGGAACACATGCTGTTCCCAGTTGAGCCTACTGTCAATGTGAACCCCCTAGGAATTTAGTGGAGTGCACCTCTTCTAGTTCTCGGTTGTCATGAGCAATTACTATATTTTCTGAAGTTTATTTTTGTGTGGAACTGTATAAAATTGGTTTTTTTAATATTAACTGAAAGAGAATTAATTGAAAACCAAGCTGTAACTTCTCTGAGTATATCATTAACATCAATCTCCACATCAGCAGTAGACTTACCATCTACTACAATGCTTGTATCATCAGCAAACATTGTGAATTCACAATTTTTACTAATGGATAGGGGTAAATCATTAACATATATTAAAAACAGCAAGGGTCCAAGGAAAGATCCCTGGGGACCTCCATGCTGTATTTTGCACCTTTCAGAATCCACTAGATAGAAGATCCTTTGTTGCAGCCATTTAGAACCACCTTTTGTTTCCTGTCTTCAAGATATGATTTTTAGCCAGTTACCTATAGGCCCCTTGATTCCGTAATGATAGGCCTTCTCCAAGAGTATCTTGTGGTTTACACAATCAAAGGCCTTGGAAAGATCACAGAAGACACTAACTGGTGACTTCTTACTATTAATAGACTCCAAGACATCATTTGTGAGTGAGTATATGGCACGTTCTGTGGAAACCCCTTTTTGAAAACCAAACTGTCTATGGTTAATAATATTAAGTTCATCAAGATGTGCCACAATCCTGTTATACACTGCATTTTCAAGAACCTTTGAAAACGTTGTTAAGAGAGAGACAGGACAATAATTTTTGACATCTGTAGCATTGTCAGACTTGAAAAGAGGTCTCACAATGGCATATTTCATTCTCTCTGTAACAACTTCCTCACAAAGAGACATGTTGCAAATGTGAGCAGGTACTACATTTACATCATTACTGCAGGCTTTCAACAGTTTACTAGAGATTTTATCTATACCTGAAGATCCTTTACTTTTCAATGAGTCAATTATTTTTTTTAATTTCATTAACAGTTATGGGTGGTACATTTTTATCATTAAAACTTTGTGGAAGGTTAAGTTTCAGAATATCTGCAGCTTCTCTTAGGTCACCACTGCAACCTATTTGAGAAGTGACTGTTAGAAAGTGGTTATTAAATGTGTCTGCTATCTGTTTACTATCAGTTATTTCCAAATCATTAATTTTTAGGACAGCAGGTTTTACATTGTCAGATGGTGCAGTACCTGTTTCCCTCTTTATTACATTCCAAATCATTCTGATTTTATTATTTGAACAATTAATTTCAGATGCTATGCACATACTTTTAGATTTTTAAATGACTTTAGTTAAAATTTTACATTAAGTCCTATAATAGTTCATCTGGAGGAGATTATTGGATTGTCTGGATATTATATATAGTTTTCTTTTTCTCTGGCACAATATTTTTATGCCCTTGGTGATATAAAGCATGATATGGAGACAAAATAGAAAGCAAATATGAGACATTAAAAGAAGTGTACTGACAGACATGAAGATCATAGAGCAAACCAAAATAAATCAAATCTCCAGGGAAATTCAACCACTAAAACATAATTTAAGAACAAAGATAGCTGAACCTTCTACAGGACTACCAAAAAGCACTTAAATGGGTAGCAACCTTCAACCCTAAATTTTCCAAGAAAAATGGGAAACTGCCAGTGAAAATTGTGACTCTTGGCCAGATACTTTGAGAAATTGTTAAATTCTGAAGACCTGGAAGATAAATGGCCAGGAATAATTCCAGAACAAAGTAATGAAAATTCGGTCCCACCAGGTGAAAAATACCTTTAAATAGTTAAAAAACTGAAGAATCATAGAGCCTCAAGGAAAGATCCTATAACAGAAGAAATACTGAAAAGCGATGAGGAAATGACAATTTCAGCATTGAAGCAAGAAATGGAAAACACCTGGGAATCAGAATTAATCCCTGATGATGATTAGAAAACTGATCTGATTCATCCTTTGCATGAAAAGGTGATAGAATCAATCTCAGCAACTGTTGTGCTGTTTGATTGGTCCTATAACACATAAATTACTATCAAACACACTGCAGACAAAGATAGTGGAACAAATAGATCATCAGCTTGAGGAATAACAAGCAGACCACAGAAAAGGAAGATCGCGTGTGGAACAGATCTGGTGGTTGGAAAGAGTACTGGGAAACTTTCTACAAAATGTGGTAGTAGTCTTTCTAAACTTCAAAAAGTATACGATTTGGACGGCAGGGAAGTGTTATTAGGCATACTGCTAGAATCCAGAGTGGACACCAAGTCAACAGAAATTATCTAGTTGACATTAACGGGTACCCATTTTAAGGTATTTTATGGGGCAATTTTCCAAGGAGTCTAATAATAAAGCAGGGGTGAGAGAGATAGATGAGCTGTCACCATTTCTCTTTAACTTGGATTTGGAAATCATCCATGACTGGAAAAAAAAAACTTGGCAGGAAAGGGTTGCTCGGCTATGTAGACACTGGAGTATCTAAAAGAAGGATCAAGAGCAACTGCATTGCTTTCACCGACAATCTCACGGTCTAATTGAGGAACACTAACACAGCCACAGACAATATACAGGGTGGCACATGAAATGTATTACCAACTGTTTCTTTCACAGTTTACGATGCACATTAGATATCCCGCTGGGATCTCTACAGCAGTACCAGCAGAGCTTGGAAAAACAAATGAGTTACGAAATGACATGTAATTCATGATACTGCCACTAGGAGACTAGTAAGCAGCAATGGCTGACAATGGAAGACTGACGACACAGCAACGATCGGCAGTTTTGTTACTTTTTCAGGAAATGAAAAGCCTTGTTGTGACTCAGAGCCGTTTTTGACAACAGTTTAACACACGATGGGTCCCTTGCAAGAAGACCATCCACACATTGTACGATAAATTTGTACAGGAAGGAACAGTATTGGAAGCGAAGTGACTTCGGCCTAAGCCTGATTGTTCGCTGGAGAATATTGAAGCGGTACGAGTTGCTGTACAGAGAAGTCCCGGGAAATCGTGTAGAAAGGCAGCAGTGCAACTGGGAATATCCAGACGCTCCGTTCAACGCATTCTTAAAAGTGACCTCCATATGTACCTGTACAAGATGACCTGTGCACAGAAGCTCACTGAAGACCACAAGCAGCAGAGACTACTGTTTGCTCAGTGGGCAGAGGATAGGGAAGAAACTATCAACAACATTTGGTTTTCAGACGAGGCTCATTTTCATTTAGACGGTGTGCTTAACAAACAAAATGTACACTTTTGGTCCACTGAAAACCCACAAGTGCTTCATGAACGACAACATTATGCTCAGAGGATTACAGTGTGGGCAGCAATTTCCAGTCATGGAATTATTGGACCCTTTTTCTTTGAAGAAACTGCGAACAGCGAGCGTTATTTGAGCATGCTTCACAATAGCTTCATTCCACAGCTTCCAGCTACTGCCTTGCCCTTAAACACGCAGTGGCTCATGCAAGATGGAGCCACATACTGCAAACACTGTGTTGGAGTTTTTACACGAGCATTTCGACATGCGGATCATTTCACTCAGGTTTCCAGGTCGCTTCAATGACGGACAAAATTGGCCCCCCAGTAGTCCAGACCTCAATCTATGTGACTTTTTTCTTTGGGGGTACCTAAAGGAAAAAAATTTCCCGAAACATCCACATGATTTAATAGAGCTCAGAAGACTTATTCTTCAAGCTTGCAATGAAATTACAGAAAACATGTGCCGTAGGGTAATCATTAACTTCAGTGTTTGTTTGAAGGAAGTTAGGAAACGGAATGGTGGACATATTGAGCATGTGCTGAGTTAGAACCAATCTCCATAGACAGCTCTTCATTGTAGTATATTTTCCTTTCAGATTATATTGACAATAAAGTTTTTATTCAAAAACAAAATGGTAACACATTTTGTGTGAATTACTAAAACAACAAGCAGAAAAAGCCTGACTCCAAATATCTTTTGATACATGTGTGACAAACATCAGAGCAGTCCATCATTATCTAGAGAGAGAGAGAGAGCATGGTAATGCAAAAGCAGTTGACAGTTTTAAATATTGTGGGGAAATCACACAACTAAAAACTAGTGAAAGAGTTGCCGAAAACAGCAGGTGAGAGAAAAAGGCGACTACTTTTTGCAGAAACTTGCTTTATGCAAGAGAGAAGTCATCTCAAGGCAGACAATCTAATACAGTACAAAATAGAAATTCAAACAATGTGTATGCTAGTGAATGCCTCTGAATGACAGGCTTGTTGGGACTAAACCTGTGAAATTTGAAGGACAAATCCTCAGCAAGATAACGTGTCAAAAGATTGTGAATGAATAATAGAGATTATGATATTTGAAAGCAGACCTACAGTTACCATCAAACTGTTCATGGATGTGAGATAAGATCGCGAGTTGTATCAAACTGATGAGACATCTCAGATCAGACAAAGCATAGGTCACTGGGCCACATCTTTAAAGATTTCCGTTATCAGTGGGAACTTAATGGGGGACAGAAAAAAAGACATGCTGCCAGAGAAAGTGTGCAGAAATTTTACAAAGAACAATAGTGTTATCCACACAAACATTCATGATAACTTGAAGCAATAATTGATCGACACTGATGTGTTTTAAATAACTCAATTGATTTAGGATTAATCTGTAATGACCACGTCATCAACCAGGTGTTTAACTTCATCCATACTTCCTTCAATTAGAAGAACAATGCTACCAATATGGGATGCTGTTATTTTGAATCACGGCCCAGCAACCCATTTTATTTGATTATTTTTCCCCTTAACAACATGGACCAAAACTACTTGGTCATTAGACAGGGTAGTAAATTAGTGGATATCAAGAGGATGTCTTAGCTGCTTACTTGTGTAGATGGAAACTGTGACATTTTTCACTCTGCAGCATAATATTATCCACACAAACATTCGTGATAACTTTAAGCAATAGTTGATTAATATTGATGTGTTCCAAATAACTCAATTGAAAGATAAGCAGGGGTGGTGACAAGGGTGGCCATTTTAAACTGGATAAAATGACTTCAGAAATCAGCGAATATTTTACATCAACAATTTCAATCATTTTTTTTTATAATTATGTAGCAATATAGGTTGCAATGTATTTCAAGTTAACAAAAGAATGATAGTGGCTAATAGCTTACTATCTAAACCGATAAATATCATTTAACTTAAAATGGGCATCTTATTATTTATTAATATACATTGGATGTATTTTAATGAAAGGAGAGCTGAAACTATGGAAGAAAAAGTGGGTTGGTGAAAGTAAAAGACCTGAAACAGCAACTGAAGCTTTAAAGAACTGTGACAAGCAGTTTTCCCCAAACGTACATGTTTTACTTCAAATATTCGGGACTATTCCTGTCGCCACAAGCACTCCTGAACTAAGCTTATCTATTTTGAGACGAATAAAGACTTACGTGTGTAACACAATGGGGCTGGTGAGACTAAATGGATTGGCTCTTGCAAATATCCATAAAGAAACATATGTGGACATTGAAAATATCATTGGCATATTCAGTAAAAATAAACAGACGAATGAGCATGAAAAATAGGGCAAAAGACAGAAATACCTAGAGAATTTTGTTACAGAATTTTTTTAATATTCATGTCAAGTTCAGGTTTTTACATTCATGTCATTTTCTGTATCCAGAAAATTAACGAAAACTAATTTGTTGTAAGTTCGCCTTTTATATGGCATATGTAATTTATAAAATCTCACATGTTAAAATAAGTATTTTTAAACTGACATCCAAAACAGTTAGTACTTCAAGCAACACCAAGTTTTATCAATTTGTAGGTGGAGAACACCAGCTGAGCAGTATTCGTTTAGGCTGACTCCAGCTATACATTGCACAAAAGGAAAAAAAGAAAAAGAAATAATTGCAAATATCTGCCAAAGCAGGTATCTGCTAAAACACCAGAGAAAATGTGCATGATTACTCTTACGAGGGACATACTATGTAGTGTAATTTCAGTTTGTCAAGAACATCATTGCATTCTATTTTTGATTAGATTCTAGGAGTGGGGAGGTGGGGACTGATATTCTATATTGATAGTAGTTTTTAGAATCACACAGTGTTATACTTCAATGATACCTGATGTCAGCCGAGAAAACACAGTATGTTTTGTGCTTTCAGTGGCTATGTTTATTGCCCCACTTGATGGAGCAGTCTCCCAAACGTTGCCAACTGTAGGGCAGCTACTGCAGACAAACAAGATATAGAGAGACTATCTGTCATTAAAACTGATGCTGGCTGGCTGCTTCAGAATTTCATTTTCTTCTCTTATCTTTACCTTGAAAGTAAATGGCTGCCTAGCTAGTACATGAGTGTCATGGAACTGTATAGTTTTGCCACGCTGATTGTGACATGACAATGATTGTCAACTCTAATGATTCTGAAACAATTTGCAAACTTGTCCATATTGACAGTGAAATTTTGCTTCTGGTAATCAGTGAGTTAGCTACAATTCAAAGAAAGTTAATGGCTAAGAAATTTCTAAATCACAGTTTTAATAAAATAGTTAATGATTGACAATTATTTAGAAAAAAATTAAGTAATTTAAATGTAGCTTTGAAGTGTAATTGCTTTGAGTAATGGTCTTTACTTACGAGAGAAAAATGAAAATTTACCATGAGAAACAGCTTTATTTATGAAGAATTTTTTGAGATAATGTTAACACCATTTTGACATTACTATCAGTTGCAGAGTATTTAATTGTGTGGTTTCATTTACACAGTGAACTGTGTCTGTACTAGGTAATGCTCTATCTACCACTTCTCACAGGAAATGGAGAAGACGTTGGAAGTACTGTCGCAGATTACAGCATGTCATTTGTAACCTCCCCCTCACTTATCGACCTTAATGACAGTGAAAAATGAAACCGCGTGTACCTAATGGGAATTTTGGAAAAGCAATCGTTACCGAAGTTGATCTGTCAGTAAAGAGGGAAGAAAGGGTTACATCTAAATGAAAGGAAAAATGCTAATGAAACAGGTGGAAATTGATTTTGAAAAGGGGTAAAGTTAATAAAGAAAGTAAATGTGCGGCCGTTACGTTAACAATTAACTAGCGGTAATTAGATATTTGAGATTTGGGGGAAATTACGGTCACCAGTCCTAAGGACAATTACTATAGTAACTGAAAAAGAAAGGTTATTACACATATAATTAGCACTAGAAGCGTGGCAACTGAAGGTTGACACGTGTAGTGTGAAAACTGAAAGTTTGTCAGAAGTAATAAATTTCGCTACACTCTGACTTAATTTAGCAAAAGAATTAATAAAACAGGAAAATCGAAAGTTAATTTAGTGACTGAAGTTAATAGTGAGCTTTCTTTCTGAAGCACATCGAAATTCAGTAAAATACGGTTAGTCTTGGACTACCTCAACAATCATTTCAAAAGCTACTTGAATCTACGCAATTTAGAAATAAGAGATTTAACTTTGAACTTGAATTAAATGATTCTGACCAATTAACAATAGTAAAATTTAGTATGTACCAAGCTGAGCTGCAGTCACAGGTAAGCTAAAATACGGTAACAAAACTCGCACTCTTAATTTGTGCTTGTGTAATCTGAATATTGTAGCCAGCTATGAATACTTTAACTGAACTTTGAAATTAAAGCAGTGAAATGCTATATTATTATTTTAATGCTGGCGTTTGAATTTCAACGACACTCGGGTTCATTCCGGAAAAGGAAGGGACCCTGCTTGGTAATGCAATTGGGACAATGAGCAACAAATGTTCATGCTAAGTTGCTGTAATTATAGTTATGAAAATGGTACAGTTTGAAAAGCTGAGGTCTGCCATACAGTTCTAAAACTTTACGTGCTCCCAGTCTTCCTTGTTGGTTGATTGAAGGTTTGAAGCCGTCGATCGAGGAGGTGGTGACAGTCACTCATTGTCGGCCGTCGCTGTTGCAGAAGCTGGATGTTGGCGCGCCTTCTTCTCGACACGGTCACCAGACGAAACGGGCTCTTGATGTGCGCCAGCTAATGCTTCCTGTCCGCGACACCATGTCAGAAAACTATCATCGCAAGTCGAGTGCAATTACACGCTGCCAAACCCTGAAAGCGCGGCAACTCGCGGGAGCTTCACACAACACACCTGCTCCACTCGCTACTCACGCCAGACTCCCTCTGCCCGCGCTCCACGCGGCAGAGTTAACACTACCAAAGATCCTACACACTTTGATTCTTCACACGACCTATCGATGTAATCGTTCGATAGCAGTCTTCCCTAGGCAAGACCCAGCGTAAAAATATAAATAATATTTACGAAACAAACCAATTATACATTGACATAAATGCATAAATATATATTTACAAATAGTAAAACAATTACAATACGTAAAGACACAGAAATGTCATATATTCAGGTAACAAAAATAAGGAAAACAAATTTATAGTACAATAGATGGAAATAGGAGGATATGCATTTCCGGCGTTACACATTGATATTCGAAAGTTCCATTCTCATCTCCTGGAAAAGCAGCGTGCAATACATTTACTAGGCTATGTATGTGTGACATTGTTGGTGAAGAACATTGCCGTGGCATGTAAGTAATTTACTTCCTTTGTACATGACATTTTTACAGCTGTAACTTAAAAATAAATGCGAACATGAGTACATTACATAAAATGGCAACAGTCTCTTGACAGAGTATAAGTTAAGGTAAAATAACAACACACATACTAAGTATCAAATTTTTCCTTCTTGCATTACTTGAAGAAATTCAGTTTTTTCTTTCTTTTTTTAATTTTTTATTGTTAATGTATGGCTAGATCAAAAGCTTGTGTTAAACATAATTATTAGGTCTGTCTGAGGCAAGATCAGCTAGTTATTTGTGTGCTCCACACCAGAAAAATGGTGATGATCTGTGTAACAACAAACCAGTTTGAGTGAAATACTGTAATGGGAGTGGTCAAGTAACGATCAGTTTGTTTTTATAGTCTGTCATTGCCTTTAATTTACTATGAAGGTAAGCAGATATCTTCAGTGTAAGTTGGCGTTTTCTGTTTCAGTATCAGGTAAAATCCAGATTAGTAGAAAGCATTTTTATTCCTAGAGGTATATTTCAAAATTTAAGCTGATATGAATGGCAAACTTGATAACAGATTAAATATATTTTGAATCTGTTGTTGGCATGCCTTGTTGCTTAATTATCTTCAGGAAGCTTGAAGTCATACAACACTCATATACCTCATTGCATATTTAATTTAATTGGATAGATAAAAAAAAAGTCTACTCACTCAGTCTTTCCTTCTCATCCCGTATGGTAAGTCTCCCCTGACCTGCGTGGTTCTGGGTGACTTTCCCAAAATCTACCCCTTTTTCTAGACCTCTTCAGTCCTTTTCCTTCACCCCTCTTCCTTCCCCTTCAACCCTTATGCCTGGAGAAGGAGCCACTGGCTCTGAAAGCTTGTCAGTTACAACTGTCTTTTATGTGTGTGTTCTGCTGCCGCTTGGTGAGTAGATCTTTTTTATCTATCCAATTAAATAATTTTATCAATAATTGATTGGTTTCATTGCATATTTTATACTGTATATACTTTAGGTCTAGTGTAGAAATATCCTATAATACTATTCTGTCTTTCATTAATAAATGTAAGAATGTAAAACTAATTTTCTGGTATTTTGATCACAAAAATCAATTAAAAAGCAGATAGCAAATGTTCCTAAACTTGAGTGAATGTTTTGTAATAATGTCTGCAATATGGGATCTTCTGTTGTGTGCAACAATAAAAAATGATATTGCGTATTCTTGCAGTTTGAATTTACAAATTGATCATCAAAGAACAATCAAAATCCTTTAAATGTTCTTCAAAATCTTATTAGTTGGTACAGTCATCTTCCGTTTGAAGTTGTCATCAGCTAGCATACCCAGATATCTTGCTCGTTCTATTTTTGATATTGACTATGTTCCATTTTCTATTATTATTGGAAAAATATTTAGTAATTATTATTATATTGCGTATTCTTGCAGTTTGAATTTACAAATTGATAATCAAAGATGGCAGTTATAAGAGTCTAGGGGCATGAAAGGGAAGCAGTGGTTGGGAAAGGAGTAAGACAGGGTTGTAGCCTCTCCCCGATGTTATTCAATCTGTATATTGAGCAAGCAGTAAAGGAAACAAAAGAAAAATTCGGAGTAGGTATTAAAATTCATGGAGAAGAAGTAAAAACTTTGAGGTTTGCCGATGACATTGTAATTCTGTCAGAGACAGCAAAGGACTTGGAAGAGCAGTTGAACGGAATGGACAGTGTCTTGAAAGGAGGAAATACGATGAACATCAACAAAAGCAAAACGAGGATAATGGAATGTAGTCGAGTTAAGTCGGGTGATGCTGAGGGAATTAGATTAGGAAATGAGACACTTAAAGTAGTAAAGGAGTTTTGCTATTTAGGGAGTAAAATAACCGATGATGGTCGAAGTAGAGAGGATATAAAATGTAGACTGGCAGTGGCAAGGAAAGCGTTTCTCAAGAAAAGGAATTTGTTAACATCGAGTATAGATTTAAGTGTCAGAAAGTCGTTTCTGAAAGTATTTGTATGGAGTGTAGCCATGTATGGATGTGAAACATGGACGATAACTAGTTTGGACAAGAAGAGAATAGAAGCTTTCGAAATGTGGTGCTACAGAAGAATGCTGAAGATAAGGTGGGTAGATCACGTAACTAATGATGAGGTATTGAATAGGATTGGGGAGAAGAGAAGTTTGTGGCACAACTTGACTAGAAGAAGGGATCGGTTGGTAGGACATGTCTTGAGGCATCAAGGGATCACAAATTTAGTATTGGAGGGCAGTGTGGAGGGTAAAAATCGTAGAGGGAGACCAAGAGATGAATACACTAAGCAGATTCAGAAGGATGTAGGTTGCAGTAGGTACTGGGAGATGAAGAAGCTTGCACAGGACAGAGTAGCATGGAGAGCTGCATCAAACCAGTCTCAGGACTGAAGACCACAACAACAACAATCAAAGAACAATCAAAATCCTTTAAATGTTCTTCAAAATCTTATTATTAGTTAGTACAGTCATCTTCCGTTTGAAGTTGTTATCAGCTAGCATACCCAGATATCTTGCTCATTCTATTTTTGATCTTGACTGTATTCCATTTTGTATTATTATTATTACTATTATTATTATTATTATTATTATTATTATTATTATTATTATTAAATTCACGTTCTTCCTGTGCAGAACTGTCTTGAGAAGTTCAGTGATAATGAATTTGCAAAAGTCAGTCAGCTAATTTACTGAAAAGTTAAGTTACATTTTCTTCTATTGGTACATTTGTGCAGGGCTGGTTTAAGGAATTTTGGGGCCCCAGCGAAGTCTGATTTTGGGGGCCCACCTACTTTTTTGTAGAATGTAATTTTGATTACACTTTATACGATTACATGATTATAAATCATTGTTATGTATGTGTGCGTGCATGTGTGCGTACATGCCCATGTTTACAGTTCAAACAGTTTTGATAAAAATGACGGATTGAGGTTTCTTTGAATGTATGTACAAATGGACCAGCAATTTATTAAGTACTAGCTTACCAGCAGCTTCACATGGGCTTAGGACATTTTGATAAAGATACATATCACTTCAGCAGTGTTTTGTATGGAGTGTAATGTGTCAAGCTCAAGTTATATGAATACTGAGTAGTGTTGATTTCGAAACATTTTTGTGTATCTCTTGTTTTAAAAAATTAAGTATATACAAAAAAGACCATACATATACACAAAAAAGGGAAATATGCAACAAAAATCAAAAATACATGCACATGAACTTAAAATGAACAAACCTGTACATAAAACCAACACAAAATAAAACTGAAAAAATAGGAATCTAACAATTTATAAGGCATTACTAACATTACAGTAATACTAAACCAAATCTGAATCAATTTTAGTTGTGTCTGTTATAGTAAATTACTAAATATTTGTCCAAATCTTTTGAAAAGGCCTTCCTTACATCTGTCGGAATAGTTTACACATTTAAAAAAAGTCCTCTCTGGGGCACATTAGGTTACAAAGTAGAACATCATTGTTGCAATGTCCAATGCAATGCCTCCGTCTTCGATGATTAGAAATAATCCTTGAAAAATACATCTGAAATCATAATGTCTGATATAATATTTCTTTAACTTAGAAGTTTAACAGCAAGTTCACTTATGCTGATTTTGTTATGTATCTAAAAAATGTACTTACAGCATCAACAATTGTGGAAAGGATAGATTGCTACTTACCATAAATATGATGCTTTGATTTGCAGACAGACACAATGAAAAGACTTTTAGACACTGAGCTTTTGGCCAAAGCTTTCTTCAGAAAAGAAAGGAAAACAACACATATTTACACGAGCAGTGTCACACCTCATGCACACATGACTACTAGCTCTGGCTGTCACCTGCAGCTCTCCCGCCAAGGGAGCAGCCTTTGCAGCATTTCTTTCTTTCTTTACTGCAAGCTTGCACTTCCACAATCCCTTTCCCCCTCTGCCTCTCCTTCAGATGGTTTTCTTGGTACAGACCCTGCTTGCACCTGGTTTGTGTTTAGGGATTCGAGTTTCCACTTCCAGCATTTTCTACAACTTTTTATTAAATAAATACATGATCCCCATTGTTGTGTTTGGCCTGCCACCACTTTTCAAAATTCTCCAGAAGTGCAGATTGTGCAGGGAAGGTCACCGAGTGCAGTGTATGCTCCACCCTTGTGCCTTTCCATCTTTGCACCCTTCCCTTCAATAAGGTAGCACACCGAAAACCCAGCATGCAGGGATGTCACTGTTGGTGTCTGAGCTGAAAACTCCCCATGTGCGCCAAGGAGTATGTGGCCATCGTGTCTGGGAGACGGATCTCTGAGCAATGGATTACTGGCCAGGTAGCCATTGCTGAGGGTGAGTGGAATCCATGGGGGGAGCCCCCATTCAGAGTGGGTGGAACCGTGGTGGATGGGCTGCAAATGAAGCAGAACAGGTTATCTCCCTCTGGTGGCCATACAACCCCAGCAGTCTCTGTGGAAGAAAAGTCCTTTTTAATACAGAGAGGCCCTAAAATGTTCCCATATGTGGAGTAGACAGAGGACAAGTTTGGGGAAGTGGCAGCCGACTCTCAAATGAAAAACAGTTCATTTTGGTCAAAACAGTATCCCTTGCCCAGTCAAGATTCCTGCTCACTTATAACAAGCTGGGTGACACACTGGTGACTGTCACTCCCCATAATACTTCTAATATGGTTCAGGGCAACGTTTTCCACCAATACCTGCCCCCACCCCCCCCCCCCACCCCCCTCAATGCAGTGCTTCAAGTATCTGAAATTCGGGCACATGTCTTCACCTTGCAATTATAGCCCCATCTGTAGAGATTGTGGATGACCACTGCATGTGAGCACTCCTTTTATACCTCCCCATCTCTAAGTTGTAGAAAGCACCATTCTCTCTGTTCACCAGATTGCGCTGATTTTCAGGGTATAAGTCTCTAGATAAACTAACTTTTCAAGAGGCCAAGAAGAAGTATGAGTGGTTGCACCCAACATGTATAACATTGTCAAACGCTACAGCTACAACAAAGTCATCCCCTTTGACAACGGTACTTGTGCTCATTACATCTTCTGCAGAGGGCTCTCAGGTTCGCTTGACCATGCCTGCATCCCCAATGGTTGGAGACTCTCCTCTTGCTGCTTCCCCCTTGCCTACTTTGGGATTGTTGGCTTCCCACCCAATGAGTACATTGGTCCCCACCTCCCAGCTGGAGACAAATCATCTTCTTCCTTCCTCTGGCTTCTCTCGGCAGAAAGGGGTCTCTCAGGACACTTTCTTCCAAGGTCTCTGCCAATCTGTAATGGGTCACCAGCCAGTGGCTGAAGTAGCCACAGGCTGTTGGTCATAGGGCCTCATGATCATCATCATCATTGCCTGAAACTCATTCAGAGAAGCCCTTGCAATCATCCAAATCCTTTCAGGAGAGGAAAGATAAAAAGAAATCCTCCAAGAAGAAGGAGATTCCAGTAGCCCCACATCACCAGATCCCAACTGTTCCACTCTTGTGGCCAAGGTGGAGTTTCCAGTGGCCCCTGAGGCCCCATCTTGCACCACACAACAGAACCTAGAACCTTTGTGTGTTGGTGATGCCATAACCCCACAACCAATGACAGCAAGTGACCTTAGGACATAACCTGCCTCCTTGATCCATTCATGGCCTCAAAGCACATTGACAACATTATTATCCAGAGGAATTGTAGCAATTTTTTCCACCACTTGGTTGAGCTATGACATCTTTTAAGCACTTCACCTGCCTTCTGAATTGCTGTTCAGGAGACTTGATTTCCAGCAATGAGGATCCTGGCCCTTCGTGGATAGTGGAGACATTATAAGAATTGTGTTAACTCTGACAGTGTGTTGGGCACTCTACATAGTGAACTTGTGTCTCTTGATACACCTTTGGAGGCTGTGGCTCTTTGGATAAGGGCATTGCAGGATATTATCATCTGCAATGCTTACCTCCCTCCTAATGTTTGCATTGGTTTCTCAGCTCCATCTCCTTTCCTAATCTTTGGTGATTTCAATGTCCATAACCCTTTGTGGGACAGAACCACTATCGCTGGCTGTGGTAAAGATCTCAAAAACTTACTGGTACAACTTGAGCTTTACCTCTTGATTAGTGGTGCCCCCCATATGCTTGAGTGTGGTGCACTGAACTTTCTCAGCCAATGACTTTTCCATCTGCAGCCCTTGTCATCTCGCATATATCCACTGTAAAGTCCATGATGTACTGCATGGTAGTGACCACTCCCCGACCTTCCTGTCCCTCCATCAGCATCACTCCCCTGGACGCCTTCCCAGATGGACTCTCAACAGTGTTGACTGCAGTGACTTTGCCTCTGCTGTCGCCCCTGGCTCCCCTCTGCACGGAGATACCAGTGAGGCATTCCAGAATACAACTACAGTCATCCTTTCTGGATCTGTGGCGATCCTCTGTTCCTAGGGCCCATCCAATGGAAGACCGTACCTTGGTGGCCATTAGAAATCGCAGAGGCTGTTAAAGGTCTTAGGCAGGCTCTCCAATGCCATAAGCGGCACACATTGATGGAACACTTCATTGCCTTTAAGTGGCCCCATGCTGATGTCCACCACCTAATGAAACGACAGAAGTGAGAATGCTAGGAACAGTATGTACCTCTCCTTCACAGATATGGGCAAAGATCAGACATGTCTGTGGATATCAGACATCTGCAGGTGTACCTGGTATTATCCTGAATGGTGCTGTCTACACTGACCCAGATGCCATCGCCGAAAATTTTGCCCTGCGTTATGCTCGAGCCTGTACATCTGACAATTATCAACCTGCCTTTCATGTCCTAAAGCAGCTGCTGGAGTGAAAGCTATCATTTACTGCATGCCACCTGGAGCCATATAATGCTCCATTCAGTGAGTAGGAATTCGTCAGTGTCCTAGCCCACTGCCCTGATACAGCCCAGGGGCAGATCGCATCTACAACCAAACTCTGAAACACCTATTGTTGGATTGTCAGCGTAATATCCTTGCCATCTTTAACCACATCTGGAGTGAGGGTGAATTGCCATCGCAGTGGCAAGAAAGCATCTTTGTCCCAGTGCTGAACCCATGTAAGCTTTCTCTAGACATGGACAGTTATCGCTCAATTAGTCTCACCAATGTTCTTGATAAGTTACTTGAATGCATAGTGAGGCAGCAGCTGTGCTGGCTCTTGGAGTTTTGGGGTCTTCTGGCTTCGTGCTAGGGTGGTTTTTGCCAAGGCTGTTCAACAACTGATAATCTGATTTACCTGGAGTCTGCCATCTGAACAGCTTTTGACCAATGTCAACACCTTATGGCTGTCTTCTTTGACCTGCAAAAGGCTTGTGACACCACATCCTTGTTACCTTACTCGAGAGGGGTCTGTAGGGTCTGCTCCTGATTTTTATCCATAACTTCTTGGCTCAGAATATTTTCCACATTCAAGCTTTTACCTCCCACAGTTCTCCCCATTTCCAAGAGAAAGAGGTTCTGCAGGGCTCTGTGCTGAGTGTCCTCCTCTTTCTGGTACCTGTCAATGGTCTAACAGCAGCTATGGGATCCCCGGTATCACCCTCCATGTATGCTGGCGACTTTTGTCTCTACTATTGCTTCTCTAGTGTGGATGTCACTGAACATTGACTGTAAGGCACCGTATGAAAGGTGCTGGTATGGGCCCTCACCCATGGCTTTTGGTTTTTAGCCAACAAGACTCACGTCATGCACTTCTGTTGATGTTGTGGCATCCACCCACAACCAGCACTTTACCTCGATGACCAACTACTCAGGGTGGTGGAGACTTATTGCTTTTTAGGACTGGTCTTCAATTCTTGGATGATGTGGATTCCCCATCTGTGCCAGCTTAAGTGAAAGTACTGGCTGTGCCTTAATATATGTCATTGTCTGGGTAACACCAGCTAGGGTGCAGATTGCAATACCCTTCTGCAGCTTAACAAAGTCCTGATACAATCCTATCTTGATTATGGGAGTCTGTCATACAGTTCGGCATTGAGGGTACTGGATCCAATCCACCACTATGGGGTTTTACTTGTGACAAGAGCCTTTCTAACTAGCTCTGTGGACAGCTTAATCATGGAGGGTGGGGTCACTCCATTGCAGATCTGGTGCCAACAACAGCTTTTTAATCACACTACACATGTTCGCAGCTCCCCTAAGCATCTGGACCATCTCCTCCTTCAAAACATGGAAACCCATCTCCTGCTATTGTACCCCAAATCAAAGATTATGACTGCAATCTGCATCTGGTCCCTCCTCTTTGAAATCCAGTTGTTGCCTCTACTACCTCTCTTCTGAGCCCACTTATGTACACTCCCATAGTGCATCCCTTGGCCGGTGCTTTGTCTTGACATATTACAAGGTCTGAAAGACTCAGTTCATCCTGAAGCCCACCGCCACCAATTTTTCTCCATCCTTGGAGCATCCTGGGGTTCAGAATTAGTGTATACTCATGGCTCAATGGTTGCTGGTCACATAGGCTTTGCTTATACTCATGCGGGACATGCTTAACTGAGCTATTTACTGAATGACTGTAGTGTCTTCACTGCGGAGTTGGTAGCCTCTCTCGTACCCTTGAGTGTATCCGTTCCTGCACCGATGAGTCCTTTCTCATCTGCAGTGACTCCTTGAGCAGTTTGCAAGCTCTAACTAGTGTTAACCTTGTCATCCCTTGGCCATGGCTGTCCAGAATTCCTTGTATGCCCTCAAACAATGTGGATACTCGGTGGCCTTTGCCTGGACCCTGAGCCACATTGGAATTCTGAGGAGTGAACTCACTGATAGCCTGGCCAACGTGGCTACTGGTAGGCGGACTCTTTTGAGATAGGTATTATGCCATAGAGGTTTAGGCATCTGGAATGCGGAATGGCTCACTTTGACTTCATGAAACAACTTATAGGTGATAAAGGAGACTGTGAATCTGTGGAGGTCCAACAGGCAAGCCTCTTGCAAGGACTCTACCATTCTTTGCCAGCCCAGCTTTGGATATAATTGCTGACTCTTGTTCATCTCCTCCATCATGAAGACCCAACCAACTGTTGTTGTGGTTCCCATTTGACGACAGTTTGCTGAACAGTCCCAACCTAACTGCCC
The DNA here is from genome assembly GCF_023864275.1 of Schistocerca cancellata. Taxonomy (NCBI): domain Eukaryota; kingdom Metazoa; phylum Arthropoda; class Insecta; order Orthoptera; family Acrididae; genus Schistocerca; species Schistocerca cancellata. Next base: position 572,605,463 of record NC_064633.1, on the reverse strand, counting down.
TGTGGCAGACTGTTAATCTCCCTGACTAGCTATCCCTGGTGTTAGGAGACAATGCCTCATACATGGAACAATGGGGCCCATAATATGACATTGGTTTTTTATTGCTATGTGGGATTGCTTCAGAGATATGAAGGTCAACTATGTTTTTTTTTAATGTGATGTTATAGTTTGGTACTTATTTTGTGATAGCGGGTATCAAGATGAATCCAATGATGTGTAACAGTAAGATCTTTGAAGGTCAACGAAGGTCACAAAGGTGACATGAACCTCCATTTACAGAAGGTGTTCAAAGTGATGACCACTGGTATCAATGCAGTGCTGCAATCTTCTTACCATGGATTGAGTGGTATTCCTTCACATCGGCACTTATCGAAGCACATGCTCTGACAATTCTCTCTCAAATATCTTCAGGTGTAGTTGGAGCATCTTTATAAACAATGTCTTTTACGAATCCCCACAAGAAAAAACTCCAGAGGCATCAATTCTGGCAAAGAGGCCAGCCACGACACATCTGCTCTGCATCCAATCCAACGATTTGGGAATTGTCTCTGCAACTCATTTCTAGCCATCAGCAAAAAATGCGTCAGACAACCATTGTGTTGATACCACATTCTGTTCCTTGTTCCTAAAGGTATTTCTTCCAATAACATACCTAATGTTTCTCGCAGGAATGTGGTGTACTTTGATGAAATAGGGGCCTATAATTCTGTCCTCCAGAATCCCACACCATACGTTCACCAACCACGGTTTTTGGTGTGCAACTTACGGCAGCCAGCATGGATTTTCAGTTGCCCAATAATTCATGTTATGAAAATTAACATTTCCATGGTTTGTGAATGTAGCCTCATCAGTAAATAAAATCAAATTAATAAATGTGGCATCCCTCTGAATATGAAGTTGAGCCCATCGGCAGAATTCAATGTGATACATACAATTCATACCAGTTAATTCTTGGGTGGAGACTGATATGGTAAGGATAGTATTTAAGGTGATGCAGAACCAAACAACACTACACTGGCTCATGCCAGATTCACTTTCGATTTGATGCAAACTAACACAAGGATCTCGAGACACAGTGGCAAGAGTACCAATTTCCGTTTCCTCATTAGTAACTTTCCTTTGTCGGATATGTTTCTGATGCGCCAAAGATCCAATTGTTCTCAATTTATCATACACATATTTAAATGTACAACATGTAGGGTGAGTACATTGAGAATATCTTTCAGCGTGTAAGTCAGTAGCTCTCGCTGAATTTCGTTGGCATTCTCCGTAAATGAGAAGCATATCGACTTGTTCTTCTCAGGAATACATCATTCACATTCACCTGATTTGACAATATGTCTTACCGTTCCTATTAATGTTGCATTGCGAAACTGTCAAATGGTGTTTACATGTCAATGGCAAGTTCGATGGATAAACGGTATTCAGTGAATATTTACTATTTGCGCAATACACAAGAGAGAATTGTAAAAGCATGTGCTTCGATAAGTGCCGAAGTGATAAGGAATACCACTCAATCTATGATAAGAAGATTGCAGCACTGCACTGATACCTTCTGTAAATGGAGGTTCATGCCACCTTTTTGACCTTGAAAGTCCCTACTGTTACACATAATTGGATTTGTCTTGAGAGCCGCTATCAGAAAATAAGTACGAAGCTATAGCATCCCATTAAAAAAAAAAAAAAAAGTTGACCTTCATATCTCTGATGCAACCCCACCTAGCAACAAAAAACCAACATCATGTTATGGCCCCCGTTGTCCCATGCAGCAAACTTTTCAGCTACTATCTTACTTTCAGAGTTATTCTAGGTGGCAATAGTTAGTGACTCACCCTGTATACAATGTCCTCATCAATGAGGGAGGAATCATAGTTTGAAGAAGGAAGGAATTTTAACAGATGTCTTGTTTTATTGCTTTTCATGTGACCTGTTCTTAGTATGTTAAGAGTAACCATTTCTCTTCTCTTGAGTGTCAAGTTGAGAAACCAAGGGTTTTGTGGAACCTGTTGCTGAAATGCCCAATACTATGTGCCTTTGATGTTATGTTCTATGTCCACTACTGTTGTCTGTTTTGTTTTTGCTTGTCTGGCGAGTTTAATACAAAAATCACTGTATGGTAGGGGTATGTCAATAGGAAATAGATTCTGTACCATATTTGTGAGCTGATCTACACGTTTGTTGTAGGGGCAACAAATGTGCAGATTCCAACATGTCCTGGTATCTATTGACACAGCTCCTTTGCTCAACTGAGACTGTGCACTATATCATGTGCCAAAGGATTAAAAGTTTTTCCTTTGGCTGCCCTCATAGTGTAGGGCCCTCATCAAGTCAGTATGTACTAGGACCTTGTCAACTTGTAAGTCGACTGTGTAAAGTGTAACTTGACGAATGGTGTACAACTCTGTGGTTAATATCAGTGCTTCAGAAGTTGATAGGAAAAAGTATCCATGCCCAGTTTGATCATCAAAGAATGTGGCGCCCACAGACACATACATTTTGGAACCATTTGTGCACAGTTTATGCCAGTTATGACCAACTTTGACTGTGTAAAAGCTCTCTGTTCACTTGGGGTTACATATGGATTAGATATATAACTACCGTATAAAGTTCATCGAATTTTTGAAGTGATATTGTTTGCTTGACACCGCATGACCTAAGCAAAACTGATGTTAATGTTATGCTGTATGAATATTCACCTGTTATATGATATTGGTAGGAGTGGTTTGGGTTCCTGTGACCAGTGTGACTTAATTTTTATCAGAGAGCAGTAATTGAGGTAATTTCCAATGTAATGGATGATTGGTAGAAGATAGAAGATATATCCATCAACATAACACTCATAATGAGTGGAGGAATTGCCAGCTCTGCTTACATGACAGATATAAGAGTAGTTTTAATATAGCCTCCACAAATATGCAGAGCTGCTAATTGTATATGGTGTAGAATCTTCAATCATGACATGGGAGTGTACTGATACAACATGCAGCTGTATTCCATCTTGCTCCTGACTGGCTGTTTATACAGATGTAAGATAGTCCTAGGGTCGATTCCCTAGTTAGTGCAAGCCAAAGCTTTCAGGGTGTTAATTCTGTTATGTACCTTAGCCTGGAGTTCGTTGGCACATTTTTGCCATGCCAATTGAATGTCTAGCTGCATACCCAAAAACTTAACACAAGTAGATGCTAAAATAGTTTGGTTATTAGTTTGAAAGGAAATTGTGTCTTTGTCTGCTCTGTGTTTGGTAAAGACAGAAAAACATTGCATTTCTAAGGACCACATCCATTCCTATCTCAAGTAACCCAGTTACCACAGTGTTGACATCTCATTTCAGGTAGTTCAAGGCATGTTTCTGGTCCTTGTGTGTGGTGTATATTACAAAGTCATCTGCACACTGTAGAAATCTGATAGGATAATATAATCATTGAGCAATCAACCTGGTGCACATGTTAAAAAGTAACAGGCTCAAGGGATCTCCTTTTGATAAACCTTTATAGATGGTACTGGAAATCAATCATCTGTCTGTCGTGCTTAATTTTAAGAGTCTGTGTTGTAGTAAATACAAGCACCAGTTAAATATTTTTGGTGTTGTACCCACATCACATAGGTTTTGTCAAAATGTAGAAATATCCACATCACCATATGCATCCTTTATATATAGAAAGGCTGCAAAAGTGACAGGTTGTTGGTGTAATATTTGAATCACCTTTAATGCTATTTGTCATATTTTGTCAGTGTCATGCAACTTCTGTTTGTCCTTAATGGTGTTTGTAGTGAGTCACAGACAAACACAACAAAAAGCACAGACAAACCCAACAAAAGGACTGCTATACATTTGAGCTTACAGCGAAAAGGCCTTCTAAAGTAGAAAATGCACACACAATAACAAACCTTGCACACATGAACATTGCCTCTGGCCACTGAAGTTGGCCTGCCAGTCCAGTCTCAGCAGTTAAAGACAGTGGTCATTTGTGTGCCTGTGTTGTGCATGTGTGTATTTTTTACTTTAGAAGAAGGCCTTTTAGCTGAAAGCTCAAATATATAACAGTCTTTTTCTTGTGCCTGTCTGTGACTCATCATCTCCTCTATAGTAGCAATCTATCCTTTTCATAATATAGTTGTTAAATGCTAGTTTCACTTTGAAATCAAGGCAGTCTGTTCATTTAGATGCCAAGTTGCTCCACCCAGCAGATTTTAATGTGGATGAATCCTCCTCGGCATGCTGTAGCCCCTTAAGCCTGTCCCACATTTTAGTGGGGGTCCTTGTGAGGTAATTCAGTGTGTGAGGAATGTTACTGCTATGATACACTGCAAGTTTCAAACAATGTCAAGCTTGCTCTATTGGTTTCATATCAGCACATACATCTAACCATTTCATTTGGCTGATCCCTGTCTCCTGTAGGAAGGACTTGGCAAGTATCAGTTTTCAAAGTATTTATGTGTTGTATAACTGAAGTGGAATCTGGGAATCAGTCCAGTATTTATCTAAGTGTGTATGGAAAACTGCCTAAAAACCATATCCAGGCTAGCCAGTACTCTGGCCCCCTTCTTTAATCTGCAAGCAGGTTAGATCTGACATCCATACTTGATACTGGCTCAAAATATGATTGACCCACATTTTTGTTGTACTTGTGGGGCTGTTTGCATGAGATGCACATTGGTGCCTCACTGTCTCCAAATGCTTTTATGATGATCGTCAAACACCAGACAAATTTTGCACACATTGGTGAAGACAGCTTGACCAAATTGGCCCAGGTTTTATTCGAGATGTTTCTGTACTGAACTTCTTTGCACACGATTCTGCTGGGAGATTTGTATTATTGTTTGTAATCTGCATCTACATAACTACTCTGCAGTTCACATCGAAGTGCATGGCAGAGGGTTCACAGAACCATTTGTATACCATTCTACTCTCGAATAGCACATGGAAAAAATGAACACATAAGATTTGATTTATCTTATTTCATTATAGTGGTCTTTTCTACCTATGTAGGTGGGAGTCAACAAAATCATTGCATTCGGAGGAGAAAGATGGTGACTGATATGTTATGAAAAGTTCTCACAGACACAAAAAAATGCTTTTGTTTTAGTGATCACCACCTAGCTTGCATATCATATCTGTGACACTCTCTCTCCAATTTTGTGATAGTACAAAATGAGCTGACCTCCTTTGAACTTTTTCAATGTCCTCTGTCAATCCTGTCTGTTGAGTATCCCATACTGCACACCAGTACTGTAGCAGAGGATGGACAAGTGCAGTGTAGTGAGGCTATTTAATAGATTTGTAGCATATTCTAAGCATTCTGCCAATAAAACACAGTTGCCTTCCTTACAAATTTTGTATGTTGGTTCTAACTTTAGTTGTTCACAATTGGAACCCCTGGGTATTTAGCTTAATTGACAACCTTTAAATTTGTGTTACATATTGTGTAATCAAAATTTAAAGGATCCGTTTTAGTTCTCTCATGGAGAACCTCACACTTTTTATTGTTCATGTTCAATTGCTACTTTTCACAGCATACAGATATCTTGTCTAAATCAGTTTGTAATTCGTATTGATCTTCTGACGACTTTACTAGATGGTAAACTACAGCATCATCTACAAACAATCTGAAGGACTGTTCACATTGTCTGCCAAATTGTTTTTAGAGATTAGTAACACCAAAGGGCCTATGAAACTTCCCTGAGGAATACCAGATGTCTCTTCTGTTACGCTCAGTGAGTTCCTGTCAGTTACTACAAATTGCGTTGTTTCTTAAGGGAAATCAATCCAGTCACACAGCCGAGATGATATTCCATAGACATGCATTGTCATTAGAAGCCACAAGTGAGGGAGGGTTCAAAATCCTTCGTGAAATCTTGAAATATGGAATCAACTAGATCCATTGTCGAGAGCACTCATTACGTTGTGGGAATAGAGGGCCACTTGTGTTTTACAGGAACAACATTTTCTGAATCTGTGCCGACTAGGTGTCAATAGATCATTATCTTCAAGGTATTCCAGGTATGCCATAATATTTAAATACAGTATATGTTCCAAAATCTTACTGCAAATTGAGGTCTGTGATATGAATTTACAATTCAGCAAAGTACTTTTATTTCTTTTCTTGTGTACTGGTATGACATGTGATATGTTCCAGCCCATAGGTATGGATCTTTCATTGTCTGAAAGGTTATATGTGATTGCTAAGTATGGAGCTATTACATCAGCATGCTCTGAAAGGAATCTAATTGGCATAAAATCTGTACAAGACGACTTGCCTTCATTAAGTGATTTAGGTTGCTTTGCTACACCGAAGGTATTAACTTCTAAGTTACTCATGTTGGCAGCTTTCTTGATTTGAATTCTGGAATATTTAATGCCTCTTATTTGGTGAAGGAATTTCAGAAAACCATATTTAGTAGCTCAGCTATAGTGGCATTGTCATTGGTAACATTACCATCGCTATTACACAGTGAAGCTATTGATTGCTACTGGTGTGCTTCACATACAACCAGAATCTCTTTGGATTTTCTGCAAAGTTTCAAGAGATGGTGTCATTTTGGGAACTATTAAAAGCATCTCACATTGAAGTCTGTCTGTGCTAAATTTTGAGCTTCTGTAAAATGTCACCAGTCTTGGAGACTTTGCATTTTTTAAAATCTGGCATGGTTTGTTGTTGCTTTTGCAACAGTGTTCTGAATCGTTTTGTGCACCATTGGGAATCTGTTCAATCTCTTAATAATTTACTTGATATGAATCTTTCAGTTGTTGTCTATACTATTTCTTTGAATTAAAACACATGTGGCAAACACATAGTTAATTTGGAAGAAATGGAGACACTCTCTTAGGAATTCTTCAGGTGAATTTTTATGTGCTTTTTTTAAAATAAATATATTTTGCATTTATTTTAGGTTAATTTGTCTGTCAAGGTATTCAGTGTCAGTACTACCACATTGAGGTCACTAATCCCTGTAACCATCATGATGCTCCCTATTTGCTCAGGACTGTATTGCCAAGGGGTCTAGTAGGTTACTGCAACCATTTATGCTTTGTGTGGCCTCCTGAACTAATCGCTCAAAATAATTTTTCGAGAATGCATTTATACAATTTCAGATTATGTTTTATGCCTACAAATGACTAAACATTTATTTTTGACCAACATATGAAGGGTAGATTGAGGTCATCTCCAACTAAAATCTTGTTAGTTGGGTACCTGTTTAAAGAGTGTCTCAAATTTTCCTTAAAATGTCCTGCAACTGTAATATCCGAGTCTTGAGATTGGTAAAAGGAAACAGTTATTGATTTACTTTGGTTGTCAACTGTAACCTCTACCCATACTGACTCGGCAACTATCTACTTCAGTTTTACTACAAGATAAGCTACTTTTAACAGCAAAAAGCATGCCACCACAACCAACTGAATTTAATCTATCTATCTTTCTAGGTTCAGTTTTGGGTACAGCAGGTAGTAGGATTTGGTTTGTTGGTAGAATACAGGAGAAGTTGTGAAGTTTGCCTGCTTTATTTCTTTGTTGATAGTCCTCGGTGTCGACGTACTGCATTGTTATACTGGCTGAAATATGGGGGGTGGGTGGGTGGGTGGAAGTTCAACACTGAATACTGTAAATGAGTTGGCCGACAGTTCCACAATTGCATTTCACAGTTCTTTACTTTCACTGTTCACAACCGCCCAATACTACACAATTATATGACCTGTTCACTATTGGTAAATATTGATAAGCCTCATTAATAAGTTGCAGGCAATATCAGCATACTGCTACAATAGTTTGCTGTTGAACATCTATGAGCAGTAAAAACCTAACCACATAATTCACAGTTCTTGCAGAATAATACGGTACATGTGACACCATTTCTTAAATAATTTGAACAGACATTGTCATTACTTGATCTAACACATGGCCTACTTGTGTTACACTTATTGCACTGTTAAGTTGATGCATTGTTGTTACTTGAAATAGTACATAATTCTTCTCTGAAAATTGGCCGTGTACTGACTGCCTCGGGACCAAAAATCCGTCGTTTACATATCCTCCCAATAATAGGCACTGAAACTATACATTGTTCAATGTTTAAGTTACACAAATTACAATTAAAAAATGACTCATTCAATTAACTGAATACCGTATTTACTCGAATCTAAGCCGCACTCGAATCTAAGCCGCACCTGAAAAATGAGACTCGAAATCAAGGAAAAAAAAATTTCCCGAATCTAAGCCGCACCTGAAATTTGAGACTCAAAATTCAAGGGGAGAGAAAAGTTTTAGGCCACACCTCCAAATCGAAACAAAGTCGGTCCATTGTAATATGAGACACAATTTAGGTCAAACGAATGACAATACAGCTACAGTAGTTTGGTTCGAGTCGTAAGCTTAGCAGTTAAGCTTTACCATGTAGCCATTGCTATGCGTCAGGCGCTCCGTCCGTATTTATACGGGTACCCTTCCTTTTTCACGTGCTTCGTCTGGTTTGAATCGATTGCTTATTTTGATTTGATCTGATAAGTGCCGTTTTCTTTGTTATAGGTATTTGCGTCACTCTTAAGCTGAAAATGCATTACTGCACTGTCTCATGCATTGTTTGTCGCATTCTGATAGTGCGTGTTTACAGCCTGTCGCGGCTCGCGGCATGGCTTGCTTTTGTGCGCGCTACCGCCGCGTACAATTTAAAAAAAAAAAAAAAAAAAAAAAAAGGAGAGAGGAATCGTCTCATTAGCGAAACAATGGCAAGAGACTGCTATTTGTTGTTACTTACACTGCTGCTTTCTTTGATAATGATCAACAAGAATCAAATAATAGACTGCGTATGATAGAACATGTTCTGAATGAGAGTTAGGCGAAAATTTTTCTCCGTTTGAAAATCTTTGCGGCCGCTTCTTTATTACATCAAATTCTGCACAGAAATTAGAGTCATCTTAGATTTAAAAATCTAGTCACTTGCCATGCTTCATTTCAGACTGTATCATTATTAGGCATAAGAATAATACGAATATAAACATGACACGATAGGTATATTCTTCCGCGTTTGCTGTTGTCTCACTCTAGTTTCATGGTTTATTAGGCAGACAGGATTTAAATGAGATAGCAGCAAACACAAAAGAATACATGGCAAGATGTTTATATTCGTATTATTCTTATGGTGAAGAGAATACTGTATGTGATTCAAATTTCATCAGGTTCCTATTAGCAACCATCTCTTCTCACAGATAGGAAAAAATTCAGAACGTAGAGTTGGCCATATTGACAAACATCCCAAACAGTCTTGCCAGTCAGATTTTCGTAGTACACTGAAATTGTGCTACATTCGAAGATGAACAATACGGAATTTGTATTTACTTCGTTGGATAATGTATGAAAATGCAGTGGTCGAAACTCGCGGCGGAGAAAAAAAGCTCGTCTTCCACTTTTTTTTTTATTTATTTACTGACGCAGAGGTTTTGGCGCCAGTATTTATCTTTGTGCCTACAAAGCATGCTTGTGTCGCGCTACATATATTCGACGGCAGAAGTTAGTTGTGGCGGCACGTTCCAACATTTTTCATAACTTCCGCTTGCTTTGCACTCGATTCTAAGCCGCAGGCGGTTTTTTGGATTACGAAAACCGGAAAAAAAGTGCGGCTTAGATTCGAGTAAATACGGTACATTAAAAAATTCTTTCCTTTTAACAGTTCCTTCTACCACAAAGATTAGGCCAAATTATTTGTTTAAATAATGAAATTAACAGGTATAGTTATCCAAATAATACTTTTGACAAACCTGGTAATTATTTTGGAATTAATTATGAGCTGGCTTTGCTAATATGTTTTTGAATAGAGCCAAATAAATACTTTAAGAATCCTAACAGTTCTTCTTCCAATGTTTATAATTATTACAAAAACAAAAGCGCTGGCAGGTCGATAGACACACAAAGAAACACAAACATACACACAAAATTCAAGCTTTCGCGACAAATGGTTGCTTCGTCAGGAAAGAGGGAAGGAGAGGGAAAGACGAAAGGATGTGGGTTTTAAGGGAGAGGGTAAGGAGTCATTCCAATCCCGGGAGCGGAAAGACTTACCTTAGGGGGAAAAAAGGACAGGTATACACTCGCACACACACACACATATCCATCCGCACATACACAGCAACAAGCAGACATTTGTAAAGTTACAGGACTGGAGTAGGTGGTGGTGGGAGGGTGCATGGGACAGGTTTTACACCGGGGGCGGTTACAAGGGTAGGAGCCAGAGGGTAGGGAAGGTGGTTTGGGGATTTCATAGGGATGAACTAAGAGGTTACGAAGGTTAGGTGGATGGCGGAAAGACACTCTTGGTGGAGTGGGGACTGACATCTCTGCCCAAACTCTTTGCCTTTACAAATGTCTGCTTGTTGCTGTGTATGTGCGGATGGATATGTGTGTGTGTGCGCGAGTGTATACCTGTCCTTATTTCCCCCCTAAGGTAAGTATTTCCGCTCCTGGGATTGGAATGACTCCTTACCCTCTCCCTTAAAACCCACATCCTTTCGTCTTTCCCTCTCCTTCACTCTTTCCTGACGAAGCAACTGTTTGTTGCGAAAGCTTGAATTTTGTGTGTATGTTTGTGTGTCTATCGACCTGCCAGCACTTTTGTTTGGTAAGTGTCATCATCTTTATTTTTAGATATATTTTTCCCACGTGGAATGTTTCCCTCTATTGTAATTATTACAAAATTTATATTCGTTTACAAGTCAACAATAGAATCTAAGTCACAAAACAATTACTGATTTCAACCCCAGAACAAAAGATATTAACTAGGAATAGTCAAAATAAATTAGAAAATTAATTACATACACAAAACTAAGCACAAAATTAGACCTGGTGCTATATTCCTTAAGACTGAGGGCCAACCTTTCTCTTTTCTGGAAATGCAAATTATACTCACACATGTTAATGGTAATTAGGCAAAGGTGAAAATAAAATGTATTGAAGGAGGCAGATGGCAAAACATTGTCTTCTTCTCCTTCAAAAAATTTTTAAATCTTACTTCGTCACAAGCTCCATAATGTGCTTTTTTCCAAACTTAAATCGTCATCGATATTGACACCTAAGATTTTTTTAGTTTCCACCCTATTTATTATTTCCTTGCCATGTGTTACACTTATCATTGGTATAGTACTCCTAGATGTGCAGAACTGAACATATCACATCTTTTTAAAACCGAGGACAAGACTACTTACAGAAAATTAGTCATTGATACTTTATCTACTTTATTTACCGTTTCTTCTGTTTTTGTGTGTGCACTTGGATGTATTACAATACTGGTGTCATCTCTAAAGAGAACTAATTCTGCTTGTTGTATTTTGGACAGAACATTGTTTACATGTATGAAGAACATAAGTGGACTTAAGACTGAGCCTTATGGAACTCCATACATGATTTCTCCACAGTCAGAATTGTGTCCCCAGACTATATTGCTTACTAAGTACAACTTTATGCAGTATTTTGGTTAAATTTGACATTATCCATTGGTTGCTTTTGCCATCAGTCCCACAAAACTTTAATTTATCAAGGGGCATACAGTGATTCACACAGTCAAATGCCTTAGATAGATAACAGAAAATACCAACTGGAGCTATTTTATTATTTAATGCTTGTAAAATCTGATGAGTGAACATGTAAATGGCATTCTGAGTGAGCAACCCTTCTGAAACCCAAACTGTGTTTTGCTGATGATATTATTGTTGCTAAGGTGAGACACTATTCTAGAATACATCACCTGTGAATACCTGTGCATAGCTTCTTGATTCTGATAGTTCATTCCAGCTGCATTGTCTTCTTCTCCTTCAAACAATTTTTAAATCTGTCAGTCATCATACGTGTTATTACTTGAGCAATGGAAAGAAGGATTGAACTCTTCAGACTGCTGAGGATAGGTGTAAACATCTCTGAGAAAGTCTGCTAAGAAAGTTTCAAGAACCGGCTTTTAATGGTGATTCTACGAATATATTAAGTCCCCCTATGTATCGCTTCCTTAGGGATCAAGAGGACAAGATCAGAGTAATTACAGCACACACAGATGAATTCTTCCTGTGCTCCATATGGGAATGGAACAGGAAGAAACCCTAATAACTGGTACAATGGGACGTACACTCTGCCACGCACTTCTTGGTGGTGTGCAGAGTGTGGATGTAGATGTACATCCTTTCTGAACACTGTTAGGTCCTTGGTGTTAACTTTAACTGAACTTATCTCCAGCTTTACCCAGTTTTCAGTGTCTCTAACGATATCTGCTTCAGTGCTTTCTATGAGAGCTTGGAGTTCTGGTTCTTTCCCAACACAGCCATGACAATTTACAACTAAAATATGAATGTTTGCTAGTTCTATCCAGGTCCCATGTTTGACCTGCATTTTTGCACTTCCTCAACCATCTAACAAAAAAAAAAAAAAAATCACCCAGTCCACTTGACACAGCACCCGCTATCCATGTAGCTATCTCCTACGTGTAAAGGACACCTGGGGACCATATTGATTAGTGATTAGATTATATTAGTACTTGTTCCATAGATCATGAATACGACACTTCGTAATGATGTGGAACATGTCAGAGCTTGTGAGCTCTGCAACATCCATGTACTAATTTTTATTTACATGACAAACCCTATTTTCAGGGCTATATTTTAATTTGGACTAATGGATCTATGCAGATATTTGTAAAAACGACGATGATACATCATTCCATATTAATGTAATACTGCCGCCTTCTGAAGAAGACAGATTTAAATCTGTCGAAACCTAGGTAAAGATTACTTTATCCATTGCAACTGGTCGGCTGTTTTTAGTCTTATTACATTTTGCATGTTTAGTTAGATGCATTTTCCACAAATAATTTGTACAGTATACTGAGATAATGTTACATATATTTCTCCAGTATGGAAAAAGCTGACAGCAGAAAAGAAATACCAGAAAGAATGAAATTTATATTTTATATAAAATACTCGTACAAATAAATGACTTGAGTATCGGAACAACACAATGGTATTACTGACACATGAAACGTATTTAGTGAAGCCTCCATGAGCACAAATAAATGCTGCATAACGTATCACTTTACTGACCTACTAATCGAGTTTTTTAGGTACTGGCTGTTATACTTACCCATCATTATTTGACACTGACAACTGAGGCACACAAACAGGGTCACATACAAAGTGACTGTTAGTCAGTCAATAACAAACCCTGTGAATGGACTGGCAATGTGCTGTGGAAGAAGTGGCATCTTCTATGATGATGAATGCAACATGCGCTGCCAGTAGTGCAAAGAGAATTAGTACTACTTCAACCTCTAAAACTTTCATGTTTTCATTATTTCAGCCAACAGTGCTAAAATTCAACTCACCAAACTGAACAGTCATGTTCATTTATGTATCTATTGTACTGGTTCAAATTTCACACTGGACTACCACATAACAAGTGTGATGGCCATATTTTAAGTCCTGCTTCAGTTTTGACCATAGTACATAACAAATCTTTCTGTCTGCAGCTGAGTGTATGCTGCACTCATATATCCTACAGTTTTATCCAAGGTAATGTTCATTCAACAAAAGAACATTATTATGCAGATCATTTGCAACAGCTCATTCAGGACCCATGTAACTAAACAAAGGAACTGAAGTTGTGTTCAAGGTAAAAGGTTTAGTTTAGTCTCAGCAACTAGAAAATTACATCATATTGTCACCCAGGCAGAATTACGACAGCTGTTTGATGTTGCCACCACAGATACCAAAAGTAGAATAGATCGTCTATTGTCAAATACACACAGCAAAACAAGAATGCACCAAGAACAAATGCCATTACACTCACTGACATAGATGGCCATTGAAAAGCAATAATGCCATCTGTCTCTTCCACATTAAAGTATTCACCATACACAACACAGTAATAGATTGATACCAACACAAAAGGAACCAAAAATATTACATAACAGAATTGTACAAGCAGAGTGAGTGTGTCTATTCCACGATCAGCAGCCTTGGTGCAAAAAATCCATATGATGATACTTTTGAGTTTATTGTAACGAAGCTCGTGCTTCAGTTTGAACTCTTTCCCACAAAGCTCACAAGTCTTCCGTTTGGTTTCTGTCAGCCATCTTGAGAGACAAGCCATATGGACAAAACCCATGGTACCCTGTAAGTGAAAATGGGGAGAGTAACAATAAAGAGTTGTCTACAATAATTTCTCTTTTATGGGTTAACAGAGTTGAATTGTTTAAAATAAAAGGTAAAATATTATAATCATAGTAAACCAAAAATAATTGTCAAGTAAAAACTGCAACCTGATGAGTTTAGGTAGTCTAAAAATACAAAAAAACAATCAAAGTAAAGATCAATGAAATGTGAAAAAGTTTCATATCTTGCCAGATGAGTGAATGTAGTTATTAGCAGTTTGTAAATATCAGAAAAATCTTAACTGATTGCATTGGTTTATTGCATTTTGGTTACAGAACCAGGAACTCAAACTCTTGACAAAATAACATGAATGCCATCATAACCAACAATCAGTTTTCCCTTCTCATCCCATATGGTGAGTATCCCCTGACCCACAGTTCTGGGTGGCTTTCCCAAAATATACCCCTTTTCCTAGACCTGTCCAGTCCTTTGTGTTCACCCTTCTTCCTTCCCCTTCAACCCTTCTGCCTGAAGGAGATACTGGCTCTGAAAGTTTGACAATCAAAACAGTATTTTATGTGTGTGTTCTGCCGCCACTTGGTGAGTAGATTTTTTTATCTATCCAATTAAATAATTTTATGAATAATTGATTGTTTTCGTTGTTATAATATGTGTGGAAAGAATATTCAGAAGAACCTACTTCTCTCATTATGAGATATTAAGGGCTTTTTTTCAGTATAAAAGCTACCCTTTGGGCGATACTAAAGAAGATAGGACTTGGGTGGAAAACGTTTTCTGGAAGAAGGGTTCTGCTTGAACTGGAGGGTGTAGTTACCTGGAGACGCTGTTTTTTGAGGGAGGTATCTAAGTGCAAACCTCATGAAATTGTTTTGTTGGACAAAATGTGGGTAAATGCTGATCATTCCACACCAACAGCAAGGACTGATGACACTGCAGAAGAAACAATGCAAGTCCCAGTTGAAAAAGGCAGTTGGGTCATGTTTTCATATGCTGGAACAATCGATGGGTTTGCTCCAAATGCTTTGTGGTTGTTTACATCAGAGAAATCTGGGGAATGACAGCAGCAGAATTTAATAGTGGTTTGTACATCCTTTGCATCCCAACATAAAAAACTATAATGTTCAATTATGCTTTCTATCACTCTATTCAATTAAACAAAGTCCCTACATGCAGCAACAGGAAGTTTAACACAAGGACTGGCTAGACAAGAACAACATAGATTAATTTGATAGGGAAGTGAAAAATGCAGAAATGCTGCAAATCATGAAATAGGTAAATCACATAATATTACTTACACCATTGACAAAATCGCAGAAGAAATGGTCGTAGTGTGTAGCAGCTTCCACCATACCATTGCCATTTCAGTGCAATAGAAGTCATGTGGGCTCAGCTGATATCATATGTTGCAGACAGAAATAAAACTTTTAAATTAATAGATGTCAACATTTTAGTGCATGAGACATTGTGTAGTATTACTACACAACATGCAACAATACTGTTACACCCATGTGGCACATCTTAGAAAAGATCGGGGGATGATAACACCAGCAGCAAGAGTGAAGCTAGTGATTGGCTCATAGGACATGTGGCTAATGATGACATTCTCATTGAAAACCATGTTTCTCTGTCCTCTTGCATGATGTGTGGTAACAGATGCATCAAGCAACTGAAACATGTTCTGAAATACTGGAATGTTGTAATCATTACTTTGTCTCCACATATTTTTTTTTTTTTTTTTTCAAATCGTATTTAAATTATGAGGAGAGTATGTTTCAATCACCCAGGACTATTAACAGCTTTTCATGCTTCAGTAAGACCGCACTGCAAAGACTCTATAATATTCTGGTGTGACATTCATAGTTGGGCAATTGACGAAGCTGTAGCAACAAACAGCCACATAGCAGCATTGGCAACATAGAGCCACCAGCTGTCATGGATGTTCTCTCAGCGGCTTGACTATATGCACTAAGTGGTGTGACTGATTTTAGTATGCTGGACTTCACAAAAGCCTTTGCACAAATTCCTGTGGCAGATGAAGATGTTCCAAAAACAGCCATAATCAAATCATTCTGCTTGTTCAAGAGTCTCTTCACGACATTTGGTTTATGCAACACTGCTCAGTTGTGGCAAAGATTCACTGACTCCATGTTGCCAGAGTTGTCTTTCTATTTCGTAAACCTAGATGACATCCTCATCTTTTCTGCCACTGCAGAACAGCACCAGCAACACTTGATGGATGTTTTAAAACACTCAGAACAGCACGACATGGTGTTAAATACTGCCAAGTGCATTTTTGGTAAATCATAGATCACCTTCTTAGGTCACCTAATTTTGTCAGCAGAGTCATTGCTGCTACCTGAGAAAGCAATAACCATCTTAAAGATCCCTCAACCAGAAAATATCAAAGAATTACACTGTTTCTTGGGAACACTGAATTTTTCCAGTGTCATCTACACCTTCAACTGAGTTGCAAGAATTGCTGACTGCAACACTTTATGGACCTAAGACTAAGGGGAATTCATTCATCCAATGAACATATGGGTTCTACTTTTGAGGCAGTGAAGCAAAGCATAAAAAATGCTGCACTCCTGGCACACTCCACATTGGATGCACCTTTTGTGTTGGTGGTTGTTGCTAGCCAGACTGCTATGGGTGCAGTATTGCAACAACAAGTTGAAGGTGTTTCATAACCACTTGCCCTCTTATCACAGAATCTTTTCCCTTTGCAACAAAAAGTAGAGTGCTTATTGCTGTTATAAATCAGTCAAATAGTTGGAATCCAGAGGGTTTACAATATTTATGGATCGCAAGCTACTAGTCTACCCCTTCACACAGATCAACAAGTGTTCACCACAACAGTATAACCATCTGGAGTTCATTGCCCAATTCAGTACTTTTCGACAATTTTTCACATGGTGACACCATGGCTGCTGACTCTCTGTCTCGAGTTAGTAGAGTAACAAATGTTACTGACTCTGCCAACTGCAAAACACTCATGAATCTGATGGGGAACTCCAGAAAATGCTGAATGATGTTTCATCCAACCATCAGTTACATCTGGTTAACATTCCTTGTTCAGGAGTGATGCTATATTCTGACATTTCAAGTGGAGGGTCCCATCCTTTTCTGCCACCCGCATTCTGCTGACACGCTGACAGCTGTCACAGATGTGGTACATGTTACTATAAAGTATAGCAACACATCTCACTTCTGTTTTACTAGATCGATGAGAGATCTGTACGTGAAAAACGTGACTTTAATCAGTAGTAAATAAAGAGCATCTTCCGTGCCCAGGTTCGCTGGAATTTACATGCAGATATGAGAAAGAAAAATGTAAGCACAGCACAGAAAGTGGCAATGGATGTGTAATTTGGACAGGCCAGCTTCCCCACATTGACATGGAATTTTGTAAACCCCGGGTTTCTTAAGCCCCAAATCATCTTTCACAGAGCCGATCAGTGCCCTAATCTTAGAAGGTGGACAGAAAACACTCTTAATGTTAAAATTCCTTAAAATTCATCCAATCTTAAACGATAAGCCTCCAGCATAAGAAAGAAAGGCCGCCGATCTATGTTCCTCTTCACACACCTCCAGAGATGGTCCAAACTCCATAGCCCAACAATGTGGGAAAGCTTCCATTGGCCATTTGATTCACACAGTGCATGACAGGTGTGTGGAACATCGCAGTCATACAAGGCTACAACAGCCGGAAAAATCGGCAGTAGCAGAACATTGCTTAAATGACGAACACAGTATGAAATTTGATGAAACTGTGGTAGTTGCCAACATTTCTGGTTCCTGGAACAGTGTCTATAAAGAGGTGATTGAAATTAGGTTGGTGGATAATTTAATCAACAGAGACAATGGGTTTCCTCTTAGCAAGACGTGGAATCCTGTATTATCTCGCATCAAAATTGAACGTTCTTAAGTGCGGCCCTGAGTGCGATATATCATTGCCAGCAGTGTTATACTAAGGGCAGTGCCACCTCCCTGTCTTGGAGGGCAGCAACTGTGATGGGCGGCGCATGCACCGTGTACTGAACGGTGTTCTATATAGGACGCCGATTTGCAACCTGGCGTCAGTTCTCAGTGGGACTCATCAGCAGAAGTAGCATTTTCCTGAAGATGGTGAACAGTTGGATTGCTCAAATATTGAGTCAAGTTGATTTTAGGATCTGGCAGCAAACCCGAAGAGACTTTAAAGACTTATTACTCCGGGAAAGCCTACGTGATCACATAAAGGGACTGTGACTTTAATCAAACCCAAACAATTTAGACTATTACCATCTCTAACAAAAGGAATACCAGTTGGCTGTAGCAACCACATCAACAATGAATATTATTATGTTGGAGTATATTCTCAGCACGCAAATCACGAGAAGATAAGCCAACTACAGAGAAGATTTTTGGCAAACAGTTTTGACAATGGCAAGTGCTGTGGTGGCTTGTGGTGACAACATCACATCACCACAATTGGTAGTAGTGCAGCTGACTATGGTGGCAGTTACACAGTGGCTGTCCGAGACTGTTACTACACACACGGTGGCATTAGTGGGGTGCTACAGCAGCTGGTACAGCAAAATCTTCTGCCTCCACAATTTGTGTCCAGTTATTTAATCTGAAATAATTGACTGTGAATGACATTGAATAACATTGGATGATGGCATAAATTTGTTGCTAAACAATGAAGGTTTTTAGTGTGATATAATCTTTAAGTTGTACAGTAATTTAAATTACATGCCTATCACCCCAGAAGTATGGGTACTATGGTCTTATCGGAAATTCTAGAGAAACTTAAAGCATTAGAAAAACTAGATGAACAAGCAAATAAACTAAACAAGATGTCTAATAAAATGGAGCAATTAGATGAACTATCTCAAAATAATAAAAAAATAGACGATTTACCCACAAAAATAGATAAAATTTCCAAATTAGAAGAAAACTTAACTAATTTACCTAAGGAGATTGCCAAAAATAGTTGAGCATTATGATGCAGCTAGACAAGAAGTAAAACTACAGTTTTAAAATGTAAATGATAAGATGACACAGTTAGAGAAATCATCTTTGCAATTATGAGACTATATGTAATCAAATGTCAGGGGCTCAAGACAGAGTAGAAATATTAGAATTAGATAAAAAAATTAAGTGAAATTTCTTGTGATCCAAGTACTTTAACTGATTTGGAGAAGCATCTAGAGAAAGGGTAGACCAAAAAGTACACAAAAAAGTAAATACCAACAGCACTGTCTCTAACTATGTGGATGATACGATTAATAATAAGAATGAGTTACAGAAATTATGGAAAGAATTAAAAGACACTAAACAGGAACTTAGAATCAAAGTAGATACATGTAACATAGTATTATCACCAGCATTATTAGAAGAATTACTAATAGGAAGTGGAATTAGTTGTGCTAAGCAGTTTCCAAAGTTTAAGCCAGAAGGAGACATACATCCAACATATTGCTTAAAAGTATTTTCTTGATTTATGACACAGAAATGGGATGACAAAAAATAAATAAATTGCGCTAGTACGTTTACTTGCTGATGCAGTGGAATGGGGAACAGTTCACTCAGAGGAATTTAAATTGTGGGAAGATTTTCAGGAAAAATTTAAGAAAAAAATGGTGTGTGAAAAAGAACTTTGTAACATTGATACAATAAAAATGTTTAGGTTCTCAGGATAATGTGCTATGTCTGCAGATTAGGTGGGGTGACAACCACCAGGTTCCAAGTTAATTACTTCATTTTTTTCCACTTTAGTTTTCTATGAAGCAGTTTCTTCCTCTTTAAGTGTACTATTGTCTTTCATCTTTCTCCTACTGTCTTAGAGAGATTTTGCCAACATGAAGGGTGTGTGTTAAAAAGGTACAGGTATACCTATGTTTTGAAGACAAAAGTATAGCATAATCTTTGTAAGTCAATGCAGGATGGTAAAGCTTTACCATAATAACTGAAGAAAATACCAGAGTATAATAAAGTTAGATATTTATTTGTACAATCTTTATAAAAATGATCCAAATACTTTTACATATTTTGTATGTTGGATTTTGTATTTTTACTTTTCATATAAACAAAAGGTTGCATTTTATACATGTTTTATAGGGGAGGTTACCTACTGGAATGAGTAATATATTTTTCTAAGTTGTTAAGACCAACAAAGGTGGTTGACAAAGACACCAGGACAGATGGCAAAACCAAATGATGAATGATGCATGGCTACCATATCTCTACTGGCTATCCTTAGGGATGCATTAGGATCAGTTTTCAGGGTCTGCAACAGTGAAGCTGTGACAGTCTCTTCTGTAGGGGATGCTAACCATCTTCTTCCTCTGGCATCACAGTCGAGAACTGTAGCAAAAAGAGGACCTTGAGTGGAGAGTGGGAAGGGAATTTGACTATGGGGGTCTATCAAATCAAATTCTTCTCAATCCTACCATAATTATTTTTACATTTATATATTGTTACAGTCCATCCTGGATTTTCCATGTCTGATTTATTCTTACATTTCCTTTTCTTTTTTCTCCATTAGGATTATCAATTCTAGCCTAAGTCTTTCTATATGCATATGCATATGTCACTATTGCTGTGGTAATGACACCTTGTTTTCACAGGTAAGGCCAAGACAGCATGACAAAAATGACAAAGTGACACAGATTAGTTTTTTTTCCCTTTAGGACACTCTGGTTTCTCCAGCAAGTTGAATGGTTTTAGTGATGTCATCTTAAAAGGGGGGGGGGGGGGGGGGTATGACAGAAGGAGGTACAAGTTAAGAAATTACAAAGTAATGTACTAATGCAAGCTGAGTTGCTCAGAGCCACTTATATAACACATAAATCACAACATATTGAGAAAAATTAGTGATACAAGAAAATACGGAAGTAAGAAAATAATATTTTAGACAGATTTTGAGTAAGATCATTATGCTGAGGAGAAATCTTCAATATCAGAAATAGTAAAAGCCATATGGTCAGATTCTAGGCATATGATTGTAAGCACGAAGACAGAGTGTATCCCGATTTGTAGAGAGGTAAGAGGATGAGAGGGTAGGTTTACCTTGGTAAAAGGTAACCTCTACCTGAAGACAGGTGAATCCAAAGAAGAAAAGACCTGAACCAGTTTGGTAGGAATGAGGGGGTAGGTTGACCTACGAAATCTTCTTTTTTTTTTCACGCAGAAAGACACAGAAACACGCACACGCACACGCACACGCTCCACACGCACACACACACACACACACACACACACACACACACACACAGTGAATGAAGGAGCACTTACCTTGTGAAGGCAGTACAACATGTTCAATGTATCTGTGCAGAGACCTAGATGAGAATGCAACGAATATAAAAATACAAAACTAGGAATGTAAACTAAATGAAGATAGGGAAGTATTTTCCAAAATAGTTAAAGCATTGACTTACTGGTACTCAACTGGTTCCTTAGACTTTTCCTCCTTGCCTACAGATTGAGCAAGAACCATTCTGAGATTTGCAAACTTGGAAAGTAAGATACGATGACATGCCAACATGTGACTCTTTAAGGTATATAGCAAGGTAAATTTAGAATCTCTTGGTAACCAAGCAAACCACTTTATTTAAATGACCTTACAGTGTAAAAGTTGGAGAAATGAAAGAGAAACTGCCTGTTGCTTAATTAAGTTTAATTTTATGATTCTAAATATCTTTCTGAAACACAAAGACAGAAATCTATGCATGGTCAGAAGCCAAATGGTTTTGCTGACTAATGTAAGAAAATTGATGACAAGTGTATGTACCACTTTGATGTTACAAGGAATGCACTGAATTTAGGTCACATGAGCCCTCAGTATAAAAGTGAAATTAATTTATGGATTGCTTATAAGAGAAGCCACACTGTCTTTAGTTGCATAAGTTATTTTACAAGACATTTTTCATCTTAGTGGAGGAATCTATAGTGGTATATATTGCTATAAAGCATAGCAATACGTCTCACTTTCCTTTTACTAGACCAATGAAAGATGTGCCTGTGAGAAAGTGACTTTAATTAGTAGTAGAGTAAAGAACATCCACTGTGCCTTGGTTTATGTGCAAGTATGAGAAAGAAAAATGTGGATGCAGCACAGAAACCAATGAAAGATGTGTTATTTGGACTGGCCAGTGAAGATCACTTGCATTTTGCAGTCGTGCTCTGGGGGTGCCATGGATACTAAAGAAGGAAGGGGCCTGATGAGAATAGTCAAGCAATAAAGAAAAATGAATGTTGTTATATTGATTCTAGGCTAGGCTAGCTCGAGTTAAGTATGAACTTATGGTGTTGGTCAAGCACTGAAGCATCATGTATGAACGTGTTGTCTGAAAAGCTTTGTTAATTATCAGTTGTAGAGAGTTGAGAACTTATTTGAATATAGAAGAATTACAGAAACCATATTTTGTGAGTTTCGGTGAGTTGTTTAAATATAGTAGCTCTCTAATATCCCTCACCCCTCTGCAGTCAGAAAAGAAGTCAGCAGTCAGATATGTGGCACTGCATGGCAGTACCACGGAGAAAACAAAATGGCAACTGGGAAATTCAGAAAAGAAGGTATCTGTTTTTACAGGGCATAAGTAAAGACTTGGCAACTCACAATACACCAATCACTTAAAATGAGCCCTCTACAAGAAAAAACACATCACAGTCTACATCACCCTGGCATCAGATCATCAACTCACCTGGTTTCAGAACTTTAGTATTCTGATTTGTACTGTAACACCTATGGAAGTGTTCTGAGACTGAAGTATATATGTGATCATTCTGGTAGTGTATTTATCTGCACCTACATCATGGCTTTCAGTATTGCAATGATGACGAACTGCCAGTGTCTAGAGTTACTATTTTCGCTGGTGGCATAAAGAGATCATCAAAAATGTTTGTTTAGTGAGCATCTTAGTGTAGGAAAAATTGAAGTTACTGATAGAGACAGACAATTGTGACTTGTAATAAGAAGAACTGTGCCACAAATGTCATGGCTGAATATGATATGCACCTACAGAAAACACTATGAATGAAAACAATGTAGGTTACTATGAACAGCATAAACATAATATTTGTGGTAGGGGTACAGTGGTGAAACATCTCATACTCCAGGTGAATGCAAGGAAGGAGATTCAGTGCTGCAAGGAGCACAAAACCTAGACTATGACCAAATGGAAATATAATGTGGCTCATCAAGTATATCTGTATGCTGTCCCATACTATACCATGTTTTATGCCATACTATAGCATGTACTCAGAAAACAAGGGAAGCAGTCAATCAAAATTTTCATCTTCCAGTGGTGAATCATGATGGAGTTTCTGTAATTAGTTTGGTGGTGGCAACATAGTTTTCAGAGGGTACTAGGTGTACACTGAAAGGAAATGTATCTACTAAAGTTTATAAAAGTAGCAAGGATGCATGGTGGTGGAAAAAATGCGAAAAATTATGTAAATAATATAGAAATACGTATGAAAAAATTTGCAACAAAACACAGAAATACATGGGAAAAATTCATGAGATGGATAAAACGGATGCAAAACGGGGGAAACAAGATGAAATCTGAGGAAGTCGACAATATTGACTTGGCATGAAGTCACAATGAGATCAAAGAAAATATATAAATCATAAAATAATAATAATAATAATAATAATAATAATAATAATAATAATAATAATAATAATAATAATCATGGTAGCAGTGGGTGGATAAGGATGAAAAAGGGGGACAGCAGATGTGTCTGGATGAGGTGGAATTAGTGGGTGCAAACTGGGATAGAACAGTGAGAGAGTGGAGGATGGGGAGGGGTTCATAGGATGAGATACAAGATCGTATGGTACCGGGACTGTGTGGGAAATAACACATGAAAATATGGGAGAGTGATGCAGGGAGTGTGATCAATTAAGAGGTATATGATTAATGTATCGGCAGGAGTAATGTGGGACATAAGATGCTGCACCAACAATCAGTGTGGTCTTGTAGCCGTCTGTTGTGCGTGGCTGAGACAGTTGATACAGAGTGGCTCATAGGCAGAGCTCGCGGCAGGATTTGTAAGGGTACAAGAGAAGCACAGGAAAGAAGAGACAGAAGGATGGACATTGAGTATAGCTATGCTTAAGAAAATAGTAACGAAGGAAAAAGTACTGGGTTAAGATCGAAGAATAGCTGTCAGGCAAAAATCAAACAATGGAAAATCCAGAATGGAATGTAACAATATTATGAAAAGGAAAGTTGCTATACACACACACACACACACACACACACACACACACACACACACACACACACATGACTACAGTCTAAGGCAACTGTGGCCACACCATCACAACAGCAAAAGTTGTTGCACATTACAACAGCTTCACATTCGCTACATGTAGCACCTTCAAATTTGCCACACTTGGGCAACGCATAAGACTGGTAGCACATAACTCATGAGCTACAAGTAGCAACATATGTCTGTTTTGAATGCCAAAAATGCTTGATGTTGGATGCATTCTGAAGTTTATTAATAGGTTTGCCATTACATGGCATTTATTTTCAAGAAAAGCACAAGTTTCTTTAAATGTTGTAAAGCTGTTGAACTCGACTTGCCTCAAACTCTTCTCTTATAGACTGTTGAACCCTTTCTATAAGGAGTTGTGATGTAATTATGTCTTGCAAAGAGACATCTACTTGTAATGCCATCAGCACATGCATGTTGCTTGTAGCCTCATTCTCAAAAAGTTCACTTGCACATGTCTTTGTCATTGCTGATAGCATTATGTCTTTGTCATTGCCGACAGCATTAGAAGTTTCTTTAAGCATGCCAATGCAGTCAGTTGAGGATTGTTGCATCTGTTACAAACAAATCAGAGGCTACCTTAAAGTTAATCATAGTCACTGGAACATGACCAATTGTATTGTGTGCTTCACCTGTTATTGGACTCAGCAAATGATGGTACTTAGCAATGTCCTCTAATTCCTCATTATTTACAACGAGCCTCACAAATGTATTGTAAAAATGCCATGACTGTATTACATCACTCTCAAATGATGGCAGTTTTATGGTGGGCAGCTTCATGCTACATTTTGATGCATTCAAGGCAGACCCAGCATCTGACAAAACCTTGTCAGCTGTGTTGTTGTTGTTGTTGTGGTCTTCAGTCCTGAGTCTGGTTTGATGCAGCTCTCCATGCTACTCTATCCTGTGCAAGCTTCTTCATCTCCCAGTACCTACTGCAACCTCCATCCTTCTGAATCTGCTTAGTGTATTTATCTCTTGGTCTCCCTCTACGATTTTTACCCTCCATGCTGCCCCCCCCCCCCCCAATGCTAAATTTGTGATCCCTTGATGCCTCAGGACATGTCCTACCAACCGATCCCTTCTTCAAGTCAAGTTGTGCCACAAACGTCTCTTCTCCCCAATCCTATTCAATACCTCCTCATTAGTTATGTGATCTACCCATCTAATCTTCAGCATTCTTCTGTAGCACCACATTTTGAAGCTTCTATTCTCTTCTCTTCTTGTCCAAACTATTTATCGTCCATGTTTCACTTCCATACATGGCTACACTCCATACAAACACTTTCAGAAATGACTTCCTGACACTTAAATCTATACTCGATGTTAACAAATTTCTCTTCTTCAGAAACGCTTTCCTTGCCATTGCCAGTCTACATTTTATATCCTCTCTACTTCGACCATCATCAGTTATTTTGATCCCCAAATAGGAAAACTACTTTACTACTTTAAGTGTCTCATTTCCTAATCTAATTCCCTCAGCATCACCCGACTTAATTCGACTACATTCCATTATCCTCGTTTTGCTTTTGTTGATGTTCATCTTATATCCTCCTTTCAAGATACTGTCCATTCCATTCAACTGCTCTTCCAAGTCCTTTGCTGTCTCTGACAGAATTACAATGTCATCGGCGAACCTCAAAGTTTTTATTTCTTCTCCATGGATTTTAAGACCTACCCCAAATTTTTCTTTTGTTTCCTTTACTGCTTGCTCAATATACAGATTGAATAACATCGGGGAGAGGGTACAACCCTGTCTTACTCCCTTCCCAACCACTGCTTCCCTTTCATGTCCCTCGACTCTTATAACTGCCATCTGGTTTCTGTACAAATTGTAAATAGCCTTTCACTCCCTGTATTTTACCCCTGCCACCTTTAGAATTTGAAAGAGAGTATTCCAGTCAACATTGTCAAAAGCTTTCTCTAAGTCTACAAATGCTAGAAACGTAGGTTTGCCTTTTCTTAATCATTCTTCTAAGATAAGTCGTAAGGTCAGTATTGCCTCACGTGTTCCAGTGTTTCTACGGAATCCAAAATGATCTTTCCCAAGGTCGGCTTCTACTAGTTTTTCCATTTGTCTGTAAAGAATTCGTGTTAGTATTTTGCAGCTGTGGCTTATTAAACTGATAGTCCGGTAATTTTCACATCTGTCAACACCTGCTTTCTTTGGGATTGGAATTATTATATTCTTCTTGATGTCTGAGGGTATTTCGCCTGTTTCATACACCTTGCTCACCAGAAGGTAGAGTTTTGACAGGACTGGCTCTCCCAAGGCCATCAGTAGTTCCAATGGAATGTTGTCTACTCCGGGGGCCTTGTTCCGACTCAGGTCTTTCAGTGCTCTGTCAAACTTCACGCAGTATCATATCTTCCATTTGATCTTCATCTACATCCTCTCCCATTTCCATAATATTGTCTTCAAGTGCATCGCCCTTCTATAGACCCTCTATATACTCCTTCCACCTTTCTGCTTTCTCCTCTTTGCTTAGAACTGGGTTTCCATCTGAGCTCTTGATATTCATACAAGTCGCTCTCTTTTCTCCAAAGGCCTCTTTAATTTTCCTGTAGGCTGTATCTATCTTACCCCTAGTGATATAAGCCTCTACATCCTTACATTTGTCCTGTAGCCATGCCTGCTTAGCCATTTTGCACTTCCTGTCGATCTTATTTTTGAGACGTTTGTATTCCTTTTTGCCTGCTTCATTTACTGCATTTTTATATTTTCTCCTTTCATCAATTAAATTCAATATTTCTTCTGTTACCCAAGGATTTCTATTAGTCCTCGTCTTTTTACCTACTTGATCCTCTGCTGCCTTCACTACTTCATCCCTCAGAGCTACCCATTCTTCTTCTACTGTATTTCTTTCCCCCATTCCTATCAATTGTTCCCTTATGCTCTCCCTGAAACTCTGTACAACCTCTGGTTTAGTCAGTTTATCCAGGTCCCATCTCCTTAAATTCCCACCTTTTTGCAGTTTCTTCAGTTTCAATCTGCAGTTCATAACCAATAGATTGTGGTCAGAATCCACATCTGCCCCAGGAAATGTCTTACAATTTAAAACCTGGTTCCTAAATCTCTGTCTTACCATTATATAATCTATCTGATACCTTTTAGTATCTCCAGGGTTCTTCCATGTATACAACCTTCTTTCATGATTCTTAAACCAAGTGTTAGCTATGATTATGTTGTGCTCTGTGCAAAATTCTACCAGGAGGCTTCCTCTTTCATTTCTTAGCCCCAATCCATATTCACCTACTACGTTTCCTTCTCTCCCTTTTCCTACACTCGAATTCAAGTCACTTAAATTTTCGTCTCCCTTCACTATCTGAATAATTTCTTTTATTTCATCATACATTTCTTCAATTTCTTCGCCATCTGCAGAGCTAGTTGGCATATAAACTTGTACTACTGTAATAGGTGTGGGCTTCGTATCTATCTTGGCCACAACAATCCGTTCGCTGTGCTGTTTGTAGTAGCTTACCCGCATTCCTTTTTTCCTATTCATTATTAAACCTACTCCTGCATTACCCCTATTTGATTTTGTGTTTATAACCCTGTAGTCACCTGACCAGAAGTCTTGTTACTCCTGCCACCAAACTTCATTAATTCCCACTGTATCTAACTTTAACCTATCCATTTCCCTTTTTAAATTTTCTAACCTACCTGACTGATTAAGGGATCTGACATTCCATGCTCCGATCCGTAGAACGCCAGTTTTCTTTCTCCTGATAACGACATCCTCTTGAGTAGTCCCCGCCCGGAGATCCGAATGGGGGACTATTTTACCTCCGGAATATTTTACCCAAGAGGACGCCATCATCATTTAATCAAACAGTAAAGCTGCATCCCCTCGGGAAAAATTACGGCTGTAGTTTCCCCTTGCTTTCAGCCGTTCGCTGTACCAGCACAGCAAGGGTGTTTTGGTTATTGTTACAAGGCCAGATCAGTCACTCATCCAGACTGTAGCCCCTGCAACTACTGAAAAGGCTGCTGCCCCTCTTCAGGAACCACACGTTTGTCTGGCCTCTCAACAGATACCGCTCCGTTGTGGTTGTACCTACAGTACGGCTATCTGTATCGCTGAGGTATGCAAGCCTCCCCACCAACGGCAAGGTCCATGGTTCATGGACATTACAAAAAGGTAGGACTTTGAGATGGGACCAGGATAAACTGAAGGAGCCAGAACTTTTTGAGTTTCAGAGGGAGCATTCAGCTGTGTTAGCACAATGAAAACTATATTTGTCTGTCCTCAGCATGAATCTCCACATATCCAAAGTGACCAATTTGCCTGTTATGTCACATTCATTTACAAACTTTAACAATTACATGAGGCTTGCTTTCACCAACAAGTATTTTATTATAAGTTTCTTTCTTGACATTTTGTCCACCATGGAAATCTAGTAGTGGCAGGCAACAGCAGAAGCTGCAGTTACAATGATTAGGAATTACAGGTAGCAGGATAGCCAGACCAAGCACTTATCTTTTAGATACTGTACATCGTATTGATGCTGTTAGCATCATCTCCTTGTTGCTTTGTTGAAACTCATCACTGCCATTCCACTGATGGGTGGCTGCCACTAAACTTACTTCACTGAATCCGTCTCAATCTGGCCTGGAGGGACCAAAATGTTAGTGTCTGCAGACAAAGATATAAAACATAAATGTACTGGAGGACTATGAATTCAGGAAGACTGGATAAAGAGTCAGATCCATTTGGACTGTGATGAATGAGTTGAGATAATCACTTGTTATTCTTAATTAGGTTAATATTTATATGTCAAAATATATGTAATTGCTGTTATACATGGTGCATGGTCATGAGTTATGGACAGCCAACCAACCAAGGGTCCATTCATCATACCTTGTTCTCACCATTGCCACAGCAAGTCTATTGTTATGTGCCCTTGGAGGGATGGCCTACTGACTATTGTTGCTCAGGGACAAATACCTCCAGAGAGGGCAGCAATTCAAGTGACGTAGTCAAATGTATAACCAAACTATTGGCCTAAGAATCATGAAGGAAGATTATATACGTAGAAGAGACCTGACAGCACTGGAAGATTTCAGCTCGATTATATACTGCTAAGACAGTGATTTCAGAACCAGATTTTAAACTATAAGACATTGTTAAGGGTAGATGTGAACTCTGATCGTAATTTATTGCTTATGAACTACAAATAAAAACTGAAAAAATTACAAAAAGGTAGGACTTTGAGATGGGACCAGGATAAACTGAAGGAGCCAGAACTTTTTGAGTTTCAGAGGGAGCATTCAGCAATATTGGGCTGAAACAGAGGAAAGAAATGCAATAGAAGACAAATGGGTGGCCTTGACTTTGCACTTTGTCAGTTTTAGGATGCTGTGGAGTGACTGAGCTCAGAAGTCATATTGTTATGGCTCTGTAATGCATGAATCATAGAATGACACATTAGTTGCTGTGATACTGCATCATTTGCACTTCTTGATTGTGGCCTGGCTCAATGTAGCACTGTATAACGAGTGGGGCCGTGCCTTCTGCAACATACCACTGGTTGAATCACACTGTATCAGCTGGATCTGATTCTCTGCCATCAGCACCAAGTAAGAAATCTAAAAATTTATTTGCACACTCATGAATTGAATTTGCAACAACTCTACCTTCTTCAAGTAATTCATCCAGAATTTTACTTTGGTCTACCCATAACAACTGTATTTTACTTAGCTTATGTGACACTAGATTATACAATTCAAGCTCTGTTAATATCTCATAAGAGTGAGTTACATTACTTGATCCCACTTAAATCTAGGTTTTACTCTCTAATACAGTTAAGGTCTGTTTCATTCTACTTGCTATAATTTAATTGCAGGTATTGATACTATTGGCTTCAGTTCCTCCTTCTTAATTATGGCGTCAAACTGTTCTACAGGGATATGGTGCAAAGGCAGGCCCAGAGGATTGTCAGCTTTATGCCTCAACCATAGTTAGAGTATATAAGTTGCTATAAGAAACACAGGTATGTTAGTAGTAGAAAACTTATAGTGATGATCATCGGATGTTGTTTTTCCTGGAAGTATGCTAGTAGTAGAAAAATTACAGTAATGATTGTCTGATGTTGTTTCTCCTGGAACTGTTCAATATGTTCGAACATCTGTTCTCTAGTAATGCACCCCTGTACTGATGCAGTTAGGTAACCTAATGACTGTAGGTGTTCCAGATTAAAAGCGTCATTAAGAAATGTTAGATTTTGTGTAGGTAGGAAATTAAAATTCTTCTCTGACCAGTACAACTTAGCGTTGATACCTTGATCATGGCTGTACTAGTAATGGTTGCGGGTAACCAATAATTAGCTCCAGTTATATCACAAATCATGCCATTGATGGAGATACTGCTGTCATTATGTTTCATTCTTTCCGTGACTCTAGGTTTCCCATCTTCATAACAGTTCATGATTAAAGTCTACATTATAAAGACTGAGAAAATCCAGTGGATAGCGACTTCCTGAAAATGTGGCTCAGGTTCCAGGACATCCCTGTGGAATGCTATTGTGTCAAGTTTACCTGAAAGCAACTGAACATCTCACAACTGCGCATCCATTTGGACTATTCTGGTCAGACAAATGGTAATGCTTTCTGTTCTACACCTTTGCAGTTTCTCTAATGTCATAGGAGCATCTGCATCCTCGTGGTCCAAGATCACCAACACTTCCTTAGTTCATAGTTGCACCCACTGATTCATGATTTTCCATTTCATCAGGTATGGGTGGACGCTGTAACAATGATAATATGCATGTCTACCTACTAAAGTGAATCAGATTGATACAAGCAGTCTTGTTTTATCTGTCTTCGACAGTTGCTACATGATAGAGGAGTGCTATAGTCTCTCATGTTAACTGAACTATAGCCTGAAACTCTGCTGGGAAGTTCTTCTGTGCTTGGTGTAAGCCTTTAAAAGACTACTGTGGAGGCAACAATTCTGAACTTAACTATCTGTGCACTCACAATGTACTGTTTCTCGCATTCCTGCTACTGGACGTCTTGCTTCATTAATGTTGTCTGCCAGTATGTGTAATAGTCTAGTGACACTCATTTTTTCATCTAATGTTAATTGTTTCTGACAACCTGCCAAACAGTTATTTGCTGTTGCTTCCATATTACGTACACACTCTGTGAGTTCCACTGCTATCATCCATATTACTTTAGTATTATTTAGCATATTTTGCTCCAAATTCATGCATTGTGTGGTGTGCCACAGTGCTGCAGTATTAATACTTCCTACCATACCTTGCACATAACCTATCATCGCATTAAGTTCCCAAACATCCTATTCATTTGCTCAGGAAGGTTTTTGACAAGTTCCCTCCTGCCTTGATCCACCCCTTTCCCCCTAAACTGTTGATAGTGGCACTACATCTGTTAACTGAAACACCTATTCTCCTAGCTTCTAATAAGACAT